>NC_088863.1:20414671-20454977 GCF_032884065.1 Artemia franciscana | reverse complement strand
TTATTTGGAAATATTGATTTTCTTTATTGAATTCTTATTTGGAAAATTTGCAAGACGCTGACGACTAAAATTACGTTGTCACGTTCAGTAATTGAACGTGACAACGTAACGTTGTCAGAAACTTGGCAGAAACGATCATTAGATGAAATTCTTATTTGGAGATATTGAGGTATCGAATTGACCTGTTATGTATTTAGTTAGTAATTACTCCCTTATGGAGTTAGGATCGTTGAAGGTAATGGAGCGGTTTAAATCAACATCAGATTGTTTTAAGCTATTTTAATATATGTCTCTGTTTTAGGCCAGCTGGATGGCAAGTATGTCCGAAAATTCAAGAAGTTTCGTAAATTCTCTTGAATTTAATTCAAATGAGGCTCTTTTAAATGTTTTTGATGTGGAGAATGTAAATTTTAGCATAAGAGGAAACGATGTTATGGTTTTTCTTCATATTCAAAAAACTGGAGGGACTCAGTAAGTATTTCAATGTAAGTTTGAATTTCCAAAGTTTTTTTTTCCAAAACTTTATACGATATTATCAAACTCTTGCTTGAAATCATGTTTAAATATTGCAAAATCTTGGCTTGCATTTTCAGAATCTTGTGAGATGCTATGACAATTCATTCCGGTATTGCCTAAATCTTGCAAGTTATTATCAAAATCTAAAATGATGCTAGCAAAATCGTTTATGATTTTGTATTATCAAGCATTACCAAATTGTGCGTAACATGTTCAAAATCAGGCCTGGAATTATCACATATCTTTTCAAAAATTGCTACATTATCAAAATCCTAAATGGTATAATAAGAATCCTCTATGATACTATCAAAATTTTACAAGTATTATCAAAATGTTGCAAGTTATTAGCAAAATCATGCATGGTATTATAAAATTATATCTGATATTAACAAAGATAATATCATTTTCAGGTAGTATTAAAACCTGTCTGATATCGTCAAATCTGTCGTCAAGTCATCTGCTTCTACCAAATTTAACATAGTGAGATGAAATCTTGTCTGTCATTATCAAGATTACCAAAATCTTGCCTTTTGTTACCAAACTCATGCATGACACTGTCAAGATTAGCCAAATCTTGTCAAATATTACCTCAACACCCCGCTCTTTACACTAAAGTTTGACTCTTTCTCTCAACTTAGTTTTTAAAACAGCAAAAAACTTAATCGTAAAGAGCGCGGATTTGAGGAGGGAATAGCCCCTTTCATATACAGAGCAATTTCTGTTCGTTTTAAGTTTTAATGTCGCTCCTTACTTTCAGTTAAAAAACTTGTTATTTTTATTTAATTTCTGAACGTTTTTGAATTAATGCATGTTTTAATTTTTGATCTCCGCACATGAATAATTAAAACGAAATTTGCATATTAATTTTTTTTGGCTAAATGGCTTTCTCATAGTTTTGATCGGACGATTTTGAGAAAAAAGGAGCGCGGGAGTAGGCCTAGTCACCCTCCAATTTTTTGGCTATTTAAAAAGGCAACTAGAACTTTTAATTTTTTACGAACGTTTTTTATTAGTAAAAATATACGTAACTTACGAATTAACTTACGTAACGAACTTCTATATTCGTTTGTTTTTATTATTTATGTGAGGGGGTTCATCCCCTCTTCAATACCTCGCTCTTTACACTAAAGCTTAAGTTTTGTCCCAATTCCTTAAGAATGTCCCCTGAATCCCAAAGGCCGCAGAATAAATAGTTGAAATTAATAGAATTACTTTAGCGTAAAGAGCAAGGGATTGGGAGGAGGTAAACCCCTCATAGGCGCAATAATTTCTGTTCGTTTAGTTTCAATGCTGCTCCTTATTTTCAGTTGAAAAAACTGTTTCATATTTATTTTTTCATCGTTTTTTAAAAATGCTAAAAAATCCTGTAACCCCTTCATGGAAATTTTCTTCTCCCATTACCTCCATGGAAATTTCCCCCTCCCCTCAACCGACAAAATTCTCCTGAAAGCGTCTGTACACTTCCCAATAGCCATTACTATATGTAAACACCGGTCAAAATTTGTAACTTGCAGCCCCTCCCACGGAGATTGTGGGAGAATAAGTCGTCCCCAAAGATATAGTTATTAGGTTTTTCTACTATGCTGAATAAAATGGCTGTCTCAGAATTTTGATCCGGCGACTTTGGGAAAAAATGAGCCTAGGAGGGGGCTGAGGTGCCCTCCAAGTTTTTGGTCACTTAAAAAGGGCACTAGAACTTTTAATTTCTGTTAGAATGGGCCCTCTTGCTACATACTAGGACCACTGGGCTAATACGATCACCCTTGGGAAAAAAAACAACAACAAAAAAACAAATAAACGCGCATCCGTGATCTGTCCCGTGGAAAAAAAAAATACAAAATTCCTCATCTTTGTAGATACGAGCTTGAAACCTCTACTGTATGAGTTTCTGATACGCTGAATCTGATGGTATGATTTTCGTTTAGGTTCTATGACTTTTAAAGGATGTTTCCCCCTATTCTCTAAAATAAGGCTAATTTTCTCAGGCTTGTAACTTTTGATGGGTAAATCTAAACTCGATGAAATCAACATTAAAATGAGATTCTTTTGATGTAACTATTGTTATAAAATTCCGTTTTTTAAAGTTTCGGTTACTATTGAGCCGGGTCGCTCCTTGCTACAGATCGTTACCACGAACTGTTTGATTACCAAATCCTGTTCAATATTAAAAGTCATGTGAGATATTATAAGAATTCTTTCTAGTATTAACTAAATCTTGCAGGTTATTATCAAAAATTAGAATGGTTTTAGCAAAATTGTGGGTGGTACTATCAAAATATTATCAAAGTCAAAGTATTATCAATATTATCAATAATACTAAGTCAAGTATTATCAAACATCTTGCAAATTACATTATCAAATTTTTGTATGATATAATGAGAATCCTATTGTATTATCAAAACCTTACGTGGTTTTATCAAAATTGTACAACCTATTAACAAAATCTTGTAAAAATTGTGGTCCCTAGAGAATTCTATACTTGTAAATGACACCACAAATGGTTTTTTTTACTTAGGTTACATTTTCTTAACTGATTTTGAGCTAGGTTCGTTTGGGCTTAGTAAGCGTACGCGTGCATGCTTAAAAAGCCCAAATCTTGCCCATTCCGTAAAATCCTCTGACTCCTCGTAACATCTTGCTACCTGTGAATATCTGTGGCATCAGTTTTCTATCAGTTGGTGACCTTTGGAAAACTAGATGTTTCCAATTATTTCGTATCTTTATGGAGTATAGCATTCCTCTTTTCTTCACATGAAATTTAGCAACTTAAAAACTGTCTTTGTTAAAAAATTATTTTGTACTTAATGTATCTTGATTTTGCACTATATTCATGGCCCTTGGGAGCTTTTTTGTACAGGTTTTTGGACCTAAAGTGTGACCTGTCTGTTTTTAAAATTCCAATAGGGCCAAAGAAACCATAGTTTAAACGTAGGGGAGATAACAAAGGGGTTTCATGGAAATGTACCTCTTCTTTCCTGAGGGCTAATATTAGAAATTCAAAATGACCTATACCCTAAAATACTACGTGTTTGGAATTGACAAAAAAATGGCTTTGTCCATTGAACTTTTTTGAGCTACGCTCCTATTAAACTTTCCAAGCATTCAAACCTTGGAGTGAACTAGCATTGAAATCATGGGCGACTATAGGGGAAAAGAAGCACGCTAACTACCTCCAGGGGCAGAGGAGCAAAAAATACTAATGTTTTATTGCTGTTCTTCGTCCACTTAACATAAATTCTGTATCTGCAATTTAGAATCCAAATCAGGGACTAGTTTTATTGCTGTCTCCTCCCGCCTCCTTACCTAACATAAATTCTGTATCCCCTGATTTGGAGTTCCAAAAAAAAAGTCAAGCTTAATATGTTAGAAAATCGAGAAGTTCGATTCAATCGACAATTTGTTTTTAAGTTGTAGAAAATCTGCCTAATCCTTACCTTTAGAGCTGTACCGCGGAGAGGGGCTAGTAAAATTGTTTTTTATATGAAAACTTTCTTTAAAATTCAACAAAATTCTTATTAAAATTTTCAACAAAGTTTTAAAAATAGTGACAACTATTCATAATTAAAAGTCGTGGCCTTTGTAATCGTTGCTAGCATACTCTCTCCCCCCCCCGACTCCCAGAGAAAGTCTTAGATCTCCTGTAAGGGCCGGAACTGTATACGTCTATGGTGATCAGCGTTTCCGCATCAGTTGTGTGTCTTTGCAAAGTGACCTTAAAAAACTAGATGCCTCTTCGTATTTGGCCTCCATATAAATATATAAATATAATATTTCTAATTTTCTCCCATGTAACTTACTGAGCAACTCTAAACTACAATCATAAAATCTTTTTTTTATAATTAGTATGCTCTGGTTCAGATTCAGTGTGATACTACAAATTAAGGTGGTGGAGGAGTGTACGGAGCTCTGATGGCCACAGATAAACTGGTGCTGTCGTGAGTTGTTGTTAGCAGCAGTAGTAGTAGAAGTGTTCTTGTTCTTAGTATCGATCTAGAAAATGGTCACGAATCCCTGATGTAAAAGATTTTTTTTCAGATTTGGAAGACACTTAGTAAAAGATTTAGACCTTGAGCGACCATGTAGCTGTCATCATGAGAAGAAAAGATGTGATTGCCTTAGACCAGGAAAGAGTCGTGAAATTTGGCTTTTTAGTCGCTATTCTACTGGATGGAAATGCGGTTTGCATGCAGATTGGACGGAATTGACAGAGTGTGTAGATACAAAGCTGGATCAAATTGAAGGGGGAAATAAGAATCGAAGGTTTTTTTTCTGATTTTCATATAAACTTCAGAAAGTGGATGACGCATGGATGGATAATAGATAGACATATCTATTAATAAATGAACTAACATCATTTTATACAATCCTAATTAATGCAAGATTTGCCTCTCACTCATTTTGACTATGTGTCTTGGCTTTTCTACAATTAGCCGTGGATTGATGCCCACAGCTATTCGATTTTAATTCGTTGGTTTTTGAATTAAAATCAAATAGTTGTGGGATCGAGCCAAGGCTAATTGTAGAAAAAGCCAAGAGAAATAGTCCAATTGAGTAAAAGGCATGTGTGGCATTGACCCCCTTATTAGGATTTTCTAAAGTGATGCTAGTTCATCTGTTAATATGTCTATCTATTATTCGCCCATGCGTCATCCCTAGGGCAGTAGAACTAAGGTAGATAGTCATACAACCTATAGTTTTCCAAATGTATGGTTAAATGGCACAGGAAAACGGCGGGAGTAAGTGTGCCTCTCTTATTGAACCAATACTTATTTGTTATCATTTAGCAAGTCACGCCTGCCTAGAGTCTCAGGCAGGCTGACCAAGAATTTAAAATTGACATAGGACCATTAAATTGCCTAGAATGAGAGGTAAACAAGGCACGCCTACCTATGCTCTTAGGCAGGTTGACTCGCAAACATTTTCAGGCCAAATTTTAATAAAATTTTCATTTATTAAAAAAAGATTCCTACTGCGCCCTCTACTTGATTTTAATAAAAATAAAATTAAAAAAACACCCAAAGTGATTGTATCGGATTAACGAAGCTTCTTGACTACTAAGGTCCCTGCGTCGGCCCTGCGGTATATTTTTGCAGCATGATACGATCTCTGGGTCCCGTATTACCAAGCTAAGGTCAAACTCACTGCGCCACCCCAGGACACTCAAAGGGATTTTACCCGTTAGGTTATTTATTTGAAATCTTACGCCATTGAAATTTATGCACCCGGGGCAAAGTTGTCCTTCTGTCTCTCCCCTCCCCCCTGAAACGGTCTTTGACTTCAGATGTAAATTTGACCAAGTTATAAGAAACAGCGGAGAAAACTGAGAGAGAAAATATCTTGGGGCTTTTGATTTTAAAGCCTCAATCATCTCACGGGAAAAGTATCTAGGATTTTTGGTGTAAATTGAAATAATTCGGTATTTTTGCATTGTCTTAGTCAATTTGCTGCTTCAAAAGTAAATTATGTTCATGGGCTAATTTTTCATTTTCTTTTTTTTGGCATCTGTCCTTAGTTTCTTTTGAATTACAAATTTATCTTTGAAAACAAATCTAGTTAATCATTCAGATTTGAATGGCTTTTTGTCGTTTTTCAGTTTAAATGTAAATCAGCTGACGGAAACATTTTTTGGATGTTTTGGTGCTGAAATTTAATTTGATGTCAAATAGTTCTGCATTTTAGTATGGACTTACTCGAATTGGCTTGTAAAAAAAGCAACATTGTGATTGGTGTCTAATATTAATCCTTATTTTCAAAAAAACTTCCTTTGAACTACAAATTTATCTTTGATGAATACACTTTCATGAACCATTCAGAACCAAAGTCGGCCACAAAGTGAAACAGTAGACCAAATTTAAAAAGAATACTTACTGGTCGTTTTTTATTTTGAAATTTGAATCAGCGTAGATTACGTGGGAACCTTCCTAACTCACAAACTCCTCGAGCCAAAGACAGACGCACAGATATCGAAGCCTGGCCCCTCTTTTCTGTGCTGTTGTGCTGCGGTAAAAACATGAATGCTAATATTACTATGAAAAATAATTGATAATATTCTTGGATATGCTCGAGCAACGCTTCGAGGTAGCTAGTTATTTTGGCAATGGTGGATATTGGAGGGGTTCACCTTTAGTCACAGAAGAAACGCGTCCTTGTTGGGGGCGAAATTTGCTTAGGGGTGATGGTATTTGTCCTCTCCAAACCCCCCCCCCCCCACCGTAAGACCCTAGTCCCCCAGCTGAAATTTAGTTTCTTCAAAAATGTTATCAAAACTAAGATTAGCCTGTGTAATTCAAGCATCCAAAGAAACGGGTCGGTACATCTTTGGCTTTATGGTGCTACAAGGGTCATTTTTCACTGTGATTTTCACTTGATTTGGGGGGATTGGCTCCAACTTTGCCCCCCTAGGATTTTGATAAAATTACGCCACTGGCTCTTGGGGCGAGGATATATTAAAATGGCTTGGTGGGAACGTACCTTCTCTTTCCTGTTGACTAATATCGGGCTTTTGGGCACGTATTGAACTAGGTTGCACCTGGCTATTGTAAACTCACCCATGGAAATGTCTTCTTTATTTTACTGTCCTTTATTTTACTGACTAATTTAGTCTCAGTGGTACATATAATATCTGTTTCAACCGAACCCACTAAATAAAAAATCAGTCTTCGCAAGACTGTGCATATTTAATAGATCAGCAATGTGTCGCTCTGTATTTGAATATTTGAGATTGGACTTCTTGGTATTTTTATTGACTAAGAAATAATTTATGAATGTAAGTTACTTAAAGTCAATCGTAATTTGGTTAAACTCCCGGGTAATGTGGAAAAATTCTCGCATATAGGGAAATCTAGACCCGTCATGCAATTATATCCAATTTCTAATGTAAATTCAAGATGATAATGAACAACTGAATTCGGACATTTTTATATTTCTATGGACTAAGAAATAATTATCAAAAAAATAAATTACTTATTGGTTTATCCTCATAAGGTTAGACTTCCAGGTGGTATGAAAAAGACCCAACATATCCAGATAGATACCCGGCACATCAGGATACCGCTTTTCTAATCTATTTCTTATATTACTCTGTATTTGAATATCTGAAATTGGACTTTTTTGTATTTTTATTGACTAAGAAACACTGCATGTTCCTTCTCCTTTATCCAAGCCTGGGACTGGCTACTGACGAGTTAATCCGACAATAGGCGGAGTTAAGTCCTCGCATCCTCGCATATAATGAAATCTAGACTCGTCATATCACGATACCCAATTTCCAATATAAATTAAAGCTGATAATGAGCAACTGAATTTGAACGTTTTTATTTTTTCTATGGTCTAAGAAGTAATTAAAAAAATATATATATTACCTGTTGCTTGATTCTCATAAGGCTAGACTCCTGGGTATTGTGAAAAAGACCCAAATATCCAGATAGATACCTGGCACACCATGATACCCCTTTTCTAATCTATTTCTAATATTTCTCTGTGTATGAGTATTTGAAATTGGACTTCTTGGCATTTTTATGGAATTTGAGATAATCGTTGAAAGTAAATCACTTGTCATTAATCGTCGTTAGGTTAAACTCCCAGGTAGTGTGGGGAAGACCTCACAGATAGTGAAATATAGAACCGTCATACCATGATACCCAACTTCTAATATAAATTAAAGATGATAGAGAATATGGCATTCGCATCTTTCTATATTTTCTGCGGACTAAGAAATAATTATTGAAAAATAAATTACTTATTGGCCGTTGATCGTCATAAGGTTAAACTCCTGGATGGTATATCAAGATAGTGTAATGTAGCGCCCTGACATACCATTTACCCCATTTCTAATATACTGCTAATATTACCAAGAACTTAGTGAATATTCGGAATTCGGCTTTTAGGCTCTCGTTATTACTACTATTTCCTGGTTGTTATTAATAATAACCAGATTATCTTTAATTATGAAATAAGAAACTATTTAATTCCCTTTAATGTAATGACGTCAATAGCTCTTCCCCCACTCCCTTCCCCCTAAAAAAAGGCTGTGTGTGTACTTCCACATTTGTAAGGCCGTGATGGTGCAACCATATGAAACGTAATTATATGTATCTCTGGTTTCTAGGTATCTTTATGTCACGTTCCTTCGGGACCCTGTCTCTAGGTTCCTTTCAGAATTTCGACATGTTCAGAGAGGGGCAACGTGGAAGAATTCGAAGCATTCCTGTAACCATCGGCTAGCCACCAAAAATGAACTACCACCTTGTTTTGAAGGTTAGACCCTTTTTTCCTTTTAACAAATACCTGACTGGTAGGGTATTTTCAGGATGACCTCTCTTCCTCGATTCTTCAGATAGCTACTGGAAGGTCACCTTGGGGTTTCTCGCATCTCGAGTAGGAAGATGTGCAGGCAACAGTGACATCATTACGAGATTACCAGAAACTCTGTTGTGGAGGCTCTAGGTTCCTCTGGGGGCACAGCAGGATTTAAAATAATCTAAAGTAACCAAAATCTAATATTTTAATGACACACAACAGTAAGCCATAGATATGTGACATGATATTGGTGGGTTTTTTTCTAATGTAGTTTTTAATGCTGATTACATAACTGAAAACTGTTTTACTTCATCCCTTCTTGTTTTCAATATATATTTTATCTTTTGACGAATGGTTAATGCGCTATAATTGAGACCGTCTCCCCAAGAGGACAGTGATTCGAGCCCTCGTGCTGCTGGTTATTTGGTTGGAACGGAGGTCATTGGCTTGACTCTGCAAGCTCAGCCAGAGTCGACACAGCATTTAAATGTGTACCTGGAGAAATATGGGGAAGGTAAATAGGGAGGCCGTGCGAAAGCACAGGATGTCTGACCCCTCAGGTCCTGCTCTCCCCATTGCAATTCCTGGATGAAGGGGCATGGAATGATGATCAGCACCACTGGTAGGGATTGCAAAAATCCAACACCGTAGTATTTACCTTTTTTGAGGGGGGGGGGGGCATTTTTCGTATATAACACCACAAAGAGATGTTTAAGACCTCACTTGGGATTTAACTACATATGCTATGCAGCTTATTGTTGGATGTGTAGTCATTCAATTGAGTACCCAATAATCTCCTTAGGCAGTTCCTCTGGAGAACATCTAGTATTTCATCCATGATCTTTTGAAGTTCTTTGTTTCAGAGCTATACTTGACTACTAGAAGGATCATGTTTCGATTAGTATCGACAATAGCCAGCCATAGATATCTGGCATAATATTTGTTGTTTTCTAAGAGTTTTGCTTGCTGGTTACAAATCTGAAAAATTGTTTCACTCTACCGCACCACGGTTTCAAGATATCTATAAAAATATATGTTTTCAAAAAACTTATATTTCGTAATCCCTTTTCGTCGGAATTCCAATGTAAAAATAAAATGTGAGAAAGCTACTTCAAGTACTAGTCGGTTTGTTTTGATGTTTTAATATGGCACTTCATGATAATGATTTTTTTTTATAATTAATAGAATGAAAGTTACCATTAATGTTGCCATAATTATTCTGGAAGCTCTCCATAGAGAGGAAAGTGTATCTTAGGGACATTTCTTGTTATTGCCGTCACATGGTCAAAAACCGTATGCTCATACATGCACACATAAAGAGGATTATCCCCCTCCCCCGACTAGCTCGGTCAGAAAGGATTTTATTGTATGTATTCGAGAAAGTTCTCATTTCGCTCTTTTCATTAGTACCCAAAAATAATTCAGATTTTCATAGATTTTAGAAAAAACTTTTAAATTTTCTAAATTATAAAGTTTCTATAGCTGTAAATAAAGAAGAAACTTTGTTTAAACAAGTAAGGGTAATATCTCACATGGTAGTACTTGCTATCAAATCATGAGTCCACAAAGAAAAATACATAGTTTTTCATATAAGGTAATAACATATAAGGGTAATAGCTCACATGGTAATACTTGCTGACAAAGTATGAATCCATAAAGAAAAATACGTATTTTTTCATATAAGGGAAATAGTAAGGGTAATAACATATAAGGGTAATAGCTCACACGGTAATACTTGTTGACAAAGCATGAATCCATAAAGAAAAATACATAATTTTTCATATAAGGGAAACAGTAAGGGTAATAAAATATAAGGGTAATAGCTCACACGGTAATACCTGTTGACAAAGTATGAATCCATAGAGAAAAATCCATAATTTCTCCAACATTTTGTATATTTGACTTAGAAGTTTTCACCCTACCTTGTGTCTCAAACTCTTTAGTATGTTATTAGAGGTGATCCTAAAGGACCAAGGACATCAAAAGAAAAATTTTTGCCCTTAGACCCGTCCTTTATTAATTTATTCCTGAAAATCGGGATTTTCTAACAGTTTTCTTTAAGTAGTTTCATAATTTTGAAGTTTCAATGCAGTGCCAGATTCTCGGCAGTGTTGCCATGTTGGAAAGTAAAGATAAAAAAGATATAGACGTGTAAGTTAACGCTCAACCAATTTAGGTTTGTCTCTTGTACTTTGGTTAACATTAGCAGCAAGTTCTTTGCACGTTAAAGCATCAACAGTTTTCTGAGGAAAATGTCAGCTCTCGTTGAAATTACCAAGAATTTCAAAACTGGTAAAACATGTGATTATATGCCTTTTCTTAAAGTTTATGGGGTATCTGGAACTTACTTGAATGGTCTATTACGTTATTGCAATGCCACTGCAAGAATCTGGTCATTTAATAAAAAATAATAAAACTAATAAATTAAAAAAAAAGTCCAATTTCACTCATGTCGGGATTTATCGCTATTTTTTAAAAATAACCTCATATTACGAGCTTGGTATGTGTCCTTTTGGTATTTTATATTATTCGATATAAAATTATGCTATTGCAGCTAATAATCAGGAATTTATTTTCTCCAAGAAATAATAGTTGTTAGAAAATTTATTTTGCCGCACTTTAAGCTGCAGTTGCTTAAGGGTTTAAAATGAAAGCTAACTCAACCAATCAAATATCCTTAACACATACTTCTTCAAATCATGCCCCCTTTTTCCTGCCCTATTCTCTCTGGTATGGCTGTTATTAGTGAAAAAAAAATTTTCTGTGCCACCCTTACAAATGAGCTCGAATGGGGGATACTCACTGTATTATTGATAAGTAAGCCAATACTTCGCTGTTCTTGCTTTAATTCCTTTTGCAAATTTAAGCGCCATAGAGTGCATTTTTTCTGTGTTTGACTATGTTTCATTGGAATATGCATGTTCCCTGTGTTTTGACCAGATTTAGTAGCAATGTTTAGTGATCTATTTTAAGAGATCTCAAATGGACCATACATATTCTAATATTGTTAAGCAAACTATGTCTATATCCTCCATGTATACCGTCCATCTTCGAAAGATCATTCTTTCATCCATCTGTACCTGTCATGCAATCTTTCATTAGACTATTCATGTACATATGACACCCTGGTTCTTTGATCAAACATAGTGATAATATCGAGTGACCTCATTTAGACAGTATCGTTGAACAAACTAACGTATCGCAATTTTTGCTTGAACGCTGAATAAATTCAAGTGCCAGTAAAAAAAAAATTAACGTTTCACAGTTAAAAAAAAGTTTGAAAGAATAGAAAGATCATAGAAGTCTGCAGACCAAGATTAGAATATTGGAAGCTACAATGATGACGAGTGTTCAAATATGGCTCTGAAGCATGGGTGCTCCGAAAAGCAGATGAAAATTTACTAGATGTTTTCCAGAGAAATTGCCTACGGATTGTTCTGCGTACCCGGCTGACTGACCGTATTTCAAACAGTAGGTTGTACGAAAAATGTTGTTCAATCCCGCTTTCTAGGGCTATAATGAAAGAAAGGTTGAGATGGCTAGGCCACGTTCTGCGGATGAAGGATGACAGATTGCCCAAGATTGTCCTTTTTGGCCAACCGTCTGGGGCTACACAGAAAGCAGGTCGTCCTTGTCTGGGTTGGGAGGATGTCATAAACAAAGATTTAAAGGAAATAGGAACTTCCTGGGAGGGTGTAAGGCCTTGAATAGATTAGGTTGTAGGAGGAGCGTGCGTAGCTGTGTTGGCCTCAGGTATACTATACTGTGTATACTAATCATGTACTCTTTCGTTTAACCATGTCTGTCCTTGTGAAACTCCGGCATTTCAATCCAACTTAGTAATTATATCAAATTACCTCAACTGAACCATCCCAATTGTAGTATTGTTAAGCAAACTGGCCCATTCAGGAGTGTTGAACTCCTGAATAAATTCAAGCGCCATGAAGTTCCTTTGAGTGTACCTCTTTTCATTGGACTATTCCTTTCCCGTGTGAAACCAAAGTCGAACTTAGTAACAGTAAGTTTACAACTTAAAACAAGGGTGCTATATGAATTTATCGAGTCATTGAAATTCTGCGCTAAGCCTAAGAATATGATGCGAGAAAAAAAAAAAACCTTCAAAATTCTAGTCCACAAATTGATTAAGCCAAATTATCCAGATTCTGGGTAGCTGTGTGCCTCAAAACTTCCGTTTGGCTGCCTGTGTGGAAAACTTATTATTTTCTAGCGCAGTTATACAATATAATTAAACATTGATTTAAAAGAGTTCTTGTCTCTATTGCCCGTCTTTCTTTCTTTCTTCTTTCTTTTTGTCTTTTATATTGAATTTTATGGGATTAATGAACACAGTTATTGCTAGTGATAGTTGCGCTAGTGTAACTTTAGGGAGAGTTTCAAATGCATAAAATCGTTTTAATAGGAAAGAAATATCTTTTTACAACATTATTTGATTTGAGTAAACTATTCTAAATAAGTTTTTAATGTGATTTGAGAAAGTAATATTTTCCATTTGTTTTTCCAATATACTATTTTTATAAGATACTATTTTATAAGGTACACTGGTTGGAAAAATTTAATATATATATATATATATATATATATATATATATATATATATATATATATATATCTATATATATATATATATATATATATATATATATATATATATATATATATATATATATATATATATATATATATATATATACTGTGACTGTCGGAAATTCGTGAATGTTTAAAATACTTTTTTTCTTATCTTGAATTTAGTCATCTTAAACTTTTCCAATTTAGCACAAGGTTTGGTGATAACAGGTTAGGTTCGATTAGGTTGGGTTAACTTAGATTTTTAACCCATTTCTGATATTTATAATTTAATCTAACCTAAACTAACATTATCTAACATAACTTAAACTTTTGCAATCGTAGCTTGCACAAGACTGAAAAGTAGAGAAAAAGCAATTTCGGACATTCACCAGTGAATGTTGACATTAATCAGATCTCATATATATATATATATATATATATATATATATATATATATATATATATATATATATATATATATATATATATATATATATATATATATATATTTATATGTATTCTATTACGCCATAGCAACAATTACTATTATTGCAGGTGACAGATGGACAAATATAACTCTGGATAGTTTCATGTCTTGTCAATATAATTTGGCACTGAATCGGCAAACAAGAATGTTAGCAGACCTAAAAGTAGTTGGGTGTTACAATATTTCCGCCATGAGTAAGAGCGAGAGGGGTCGATTACTCTTGTCTAGTGCCAAACTCAACTTATCAAAAATGCCCTTCCTAGGCATCACTGAACACCAGCAAATGAGTCAATATATTTTTGAACGAACTTTTAAAACGAAGTTTCTCTTTCCATTTGAGCATTATAATAAAACGGTTAGTAGTGAAACTTTGAAAGAACTCACGGAAGAGCAGAAGCAAACGGTGTTGGAGTTCAATAGTCTAGACGTGGAGCTGTATGACTTTGCTATGAAACTGTTTAATAACCGATTTGAGAAACTTAAGAAACTTGATGATGATTTTGAAGCTCATTATCAAGAAGCTCATAATAGTGGACAAACGTTTGCGTGGGATTTACTTTCTGACGAAGACGTGGAGATTTGATTAATCTCTTCGAGAAAAGTAAAGGAAACAGGTATCTTGATATTATATAGTTTGCTTCAATTCTCCATTGTTTTATTTTTATTTGTTATGCTTTTTATTCTCTTCTAGAACATAAAAAAAAGAAAAATAACGCGAGGGCATCTGAAACTGTCCCATAATCGATTTGAAAAATTTAAAAACTGGACGAGGATTTTGAAGCTTATTATCAAGAAGCTCATAGTAGTGAACAAATGTTTCCTGTGGGATTTGCTTTCTGACGTGGAGATTTGATTAATCTCTAGAAGAAAAGTTAAAAAAAAATGAGATTATATGATTGGCTTTAATTATGCATTGTTTTATTTTTATTTGTTATGTTTTTGTTATTATCTTCTGAGGACAAAAGAAGAGGAAATTAACTCAAGGGCATCTTTTACCTTTGTGTTTTGAATCAAGGGCGTCATACGAGCCCTTCTGAACTCCAGCTCCTCAATAATTCTTCTTTTTCATGACATTATTTTCATGGACAAATAAAATGGTTGAAACTCTGATAAAACTTTCAGCAGAAGGGACCTCCATCACGTTGAATCGACGCGTCTCTTAAATCTAAAAGTGAAAATTTCTACTTCATCAAGATAATAATTTCGAAGATGTTTAAAGATTACCTGATTCGTCTCTTTAGAGCTTACTCTTCGAAAAGAGGTATTGTTTGTTGTTGCCATGTCTGTCTCGAGTGCCATGTGACCCTTCAGAAGTCCAGCCTACTAATTCCGATTCTCATAGTTTGACTTCATATCATTATTTTCGAGGAAAAATAAAGGGGTTGAAATTGTGATAAAACGGACATCATAGGAATCCCCCAACGATTGAAGTCTAGGTGTTGCTAGCAGCTGAAAGTGAGAACTGAGGTGATAATGTTGTGACATTTGTTATATTAACTGGTTTTTCAGAGCTTATTTTTGAATAAAGACGGAGAAAAAAAGGTCTTACTTAGGTTCAAGAATTTTCTTTCAGTCCTAGGTAGTTGGGTTCACCCTATCTACTTCTCCCGGTCGTTACTTTAACAAGCAAACAGAGGCAAAAGAGGCACCCCACAGATGGAATTGAGACCTCATTTTTATTTTAAGGGAAAATTGTGAAGTAATCGAAATGTTAACCAGCTCTTTCCTTTCTTTTTTAACACCTCGTCTCCCTGTACCCTCCAAAGACATTCGATCAAATTTAGAGATATTCATTTTTTCAAAATGGTTGAAAGGCCGAAATGTATGCCTGATGACATGACCTCCATATACCGTAGGGTAAGGGTCGTAAATAACTTCAATTGACAATTGTTTAAATGTAGTGACAATTGCTTTATAATGTAGTGTTAACTGGGATTTTGAGCTAAATCAAAAGACACTATCTGCATCTTCGTTCTCAAAGGGCGCATCTGTAATATCTCCTGAATGGTTAAGGGTATTGTGTTCAAACTTTCAGGAAACGTTTAACTAAATAAAACGACACCTTGTGCATCCAGGTTGTCAAAAGAACGTATCTTTCGTTGAACGTAGCTCTCGAATGGCTAAGGATATTAAGCTGGAACTAGCAGGGAATGTTCAACTAAATCAAAAGAAATTGCGTGCATCTAGGCTGGCAAAGGCCATATGTGCAATATCTTGAGATGGCCACCGAAAAATTTAGTTGAAACTGTCATGGAGTTTTGAGGGGGATATTGAAAAAAGTAAAAGAAAAAACTACTTGTAACCAGGTTATCAAAAGGGCGTATCTACAATACTCAAGAATAGATAGCATTATGCTGAAACTTTCATAAAGTGGAAGGGGGGATTCTGAACTAAATCACAATACACTACATGCATCCTGGTTGGCAAAAGGGCCTATCTTCATTATGTCGTGAAGGACGATGCTGAATAAATAAAAAATAAAAAACACTGTGTATCCTGTCAAAAGGGTGCATCTGCAATATTTCTTGAACGACAGAGGGCATTAAGTGGAAATTTTAATGGAAGGTTTTATTCACCTGAAGCCTCATGCAAAGTTAGCAGTTTGTCCATCAGAATGTACATTTTTAGGAATCTACCCTACCACCACCTAAACAATGACTCCCCCCCCCTCATAAGACCTTATACGCAATTACATGTCACCACAGGTAGCATAACTTAATTACAAACAAGCGAATCACCTTGGTTGAATCAAGTACTGACACCGTGTGGCATTACTTCTTTTGCAACTGGGAAGCATAAAATATAATAATTGATACTTTTAAGTCAATAAGCTTCTCAGAATTTTGAATTGATTGCAAATTTATCTTCTTTGAGGTGAAGTTGTAGTTTGGTTCCCAAAAATGATAAAAAACAAGACTTTCCCCTGACCCAATGAGCTCCCTCCCAGTTATATTGGACCTTCAGTACCTAAAATATTACGTATATAAGGGGGTTCGTCCCTCCGCAATATCTTGCTCTTTACGCTAAAGTATTTTTAGTAATTTTAACTATTTGTTCTACGGCCTTTGTGATTCAGGGGTCATTCGTAAAGATTTGGGACAAAATTCAAGCTTTAAATATAAAGATCTAGATATTGACGAGGGGGGCAAACCCCCTCGAATACATAATAAAAATACACAAATATAGAAGCTCGTTGCGTAAGTTAATTCGTAAGGTACGTATGTTTATTGCTATGAAAAACGTTTGTAAAAAATAAAAGGATCTCATTGCATTTTTAAGTAACCAAAAATTAGAGGGCAACTAGTCCTCCTCCTTCACCCATTTTTTATCAAAATCGTCTAATCGAAACTATGAGAAAGCCATTTAGCAAAAAAGAATTAATATGCGAATTTTGTTTTAATTACTCATGTGCGGTGAGCCAGAATCCATACTTGTATTAATTCAAAAACTTTCAGAAATTAAATAATAAAAAAATTTTCAACTGCAAGTAAGGAGTGATATTAAAACTTAAAACGAATAGAAATTATTCCGTATATGCAAAGGGTTGCCCCTCTCAACGCCTCGCTCTTTACGCTAAAGTTTTTTTATTTTAAAAAAAAGTAGAGTTGCGACAAAGAGTCAAACTTTAGCGTAAAAAGTGGGGCGTTGAGGAGGGTACAACCCTCCTCCTGGGAGGGTTCCCAGTGTGGAGGTACGACCACCAACTATTCTCTTTTGAAAATTTCATCACAAAAACAATGTTTCCATTTTGTTAGGGCACGGGATCAAATCTTTTTTTCAGCAGCATAGTTTTTCATGATGCGGGCGGGATTAGAAATTACTTTTTTAACCCCTAATGTTTAAGTCTTTTAAGTGCCCTCGTGCAGGGAACACTTTCTAAAGCTGTGTATTATTATTTGTCTTTCTAAAATTATCCCCGTGTGGTGGCACTGGAGGGTATCTGAAGAGAAAATCCAGATACCCTTGTGTTTCCTCCACATTTCCCTCCTTGTGTTTCCTCCGTCTCTTGATTACTTTGTTCTGAAGGTATTATCAAAATATCACCTCAGAAAGACAAACACTTAGCCTTAAAATCAAGCAAATTTTAAATTGGGATCACGACCCTCTTAACAATTTTTTTTAGGTAAGTGACCCAATATGGTCTCCCTGGCATTGTGTGTAAGGGGGGAGGGGTTTTTATTTTTAGAAGAAGTACTTTAAGCGCAATTATTCATATTTCTGCGTTTTATTGCCTGATTTTGTATGAGTTTGCTATTGTGTGGTTATTGAATGTCTCTTGGGGGAAAATTCCTTTCCCTCCTCTCCTTTCATAGTCTTTTTTTTGTACAAGCTTCTCTATGGGTTGGTCCTAAGGCAGTTTTAAGGGAGAAGTCCTTTCCCTTGCACAGATATGACGTCCAACAATTAACCTTTGAAGATTTCACCACAGAAGTGACCTCCAAAGGACATAAATTCATCCTCGATATGGATGAATTTTTTCTAATTGAGACCGTATTTTCATTTTCCTGGTTGAGGGATTAGGTCTAATATCAGTGGCATTAGATTTCTAGAGTGGTAGGATATTTTTAAACGTGTAATTTAACCTTCTTGTCTGTGTAAGTTTCCCTCTGAGGTGGTCACAGAAAAGTCTCTTGAGGAAAAATTCCCTTCCCTCCAGTGGTGTCATTTGGGAGGGTCAAGGGGGAGTCGCCTTCCCCCTCCCAATAATTTTAAGAAAAAGTTACTAACTGACTTTAAACTGTTGCTGTTTTAAGTTTCAACTTTGAGCAGATGATTTTTTTTCTTTATTCCATCCTCATTTTTAATACAAAAAACACAAAACAGTGATGTCCATTACACTTCCTAATATGCTCCACATTACATTTATACAAATATACCACCTTCGAAACCCAATCTTCAAGTAAATAGGTGAGCCTAGTAAATAGGTGGTCATACTCCTTGAGTTTTGGATTCAAACACTACCCATAAATATCCAACCGTCTCTATGTACAATACCATGCTGACTTTCGCTATTTTCTCTTTTCTCAATATTTGTTTTAACCAGCTCTAAAAAAATAATTAACATAAATGTACTGAGGATTGTTTCTGTTATCAGTCGTATTTTATGTAACGCCAGCTCTACTTGTGTAACATTAATTTGAAAAAAAAACAGGGGGTTTTCTTAGGGAAGTAAAGAGCGGAGCTGAAGCTTAAAACGGACAAAAATTATTACTTCACAGCCTTTGTAATATATATCGAAAAAAACTACTACAAATAAACCAACTAATTGTGTTTCTGAATATTTCTAGGATTATAGAAATCTAGCACTTTACTGAAAACACAAAATTCAAGTGTAAAAAACAGGAATATTGGTTTGGGAGTCAAAAGTGAGTATGTTGCCTGACAACAATAAACTGGCTTATAAAACTTTTCATAGTCTTACACCGGCTGTGGCATCAGTTACTTCGAGTATACAATTAAAGTATCTTAAAAGCTTAAGCGTAAAATTGAATATTTTGTGTAACAAATTCAAAGTAATTGAACAGCATACAGAAATATTGGATTGATTTATCAGGTAGCATTTTGGTCCCGCCACCTATAATACCAATACTGAGTAATATAAAATCTTAAATTGAAATACAATATGCTTTACTATTACTTGAAATGATGATCAAACTAGACATAATATGAATTCTGGAAATCCGGTTATTTCTCTCTATACAACAATGAATTATCAAAATGGCTCTACTTTGAACGTCTCTACAAACTGATCATAACATGTCCTTTTCAGAACCAAAACGAGAGCCAGTCATTAAACTGAGCCATTATGCAGAAGTGATACCAAATTAAACGAAAAAAAAAAATAAAGCAACAATCCTAAAATGGATTGTTGCTTTATCTTAAAAGGGATTGATGATATTTTTATTCTGTAAAAAGTATTCTTAACCAGGTTACTTTTACTGTACCAAAACTCCTATGCTATTTTGTGTTTTCAGTAAAGCGATAGTTTTCTATAATCCTAGAAACACAGGGAAAAATATAAGTTGGTTTATTTGTGTTAGTTTTACTGATATATATTAGATAGGCTGTGAAGGAATAATTTGTGTCCGTTTTAAGTTTCAACTTCGCTCTTTACTTCCCTCGGAAAAACTTTGTTTTTTAAGTTAATATTTATTCGTTTTTTTTATTATTAAAATTTAACGTAGAAACAACGTTGGCATGATTTTTTTTATTTGTGTGGGATAAATGTATGTTCATTTTAACTTTTAATGTCCCTCCTATGTTTCAATTGAAAACTTATTTTTAACATAATTTCTAATTGTCACCGATCTAGGGGAGATAAGAAAACCTCTAGAAAAAAGTGCAGAAAAATTTAACAGCTACAAAAAATTTTCATTCTATACCATAAAGTTCATTATCCCAACTTCCCAAAACAATACATTTTTTTCAGAAATGTTTGTTTTTCGGTGAACAGAAAGTTGTCTTTACTCGGCCGACTTCACCTGAAAAAGTCATAATGAAGGCAAGGCTTTATAAATTGCGTACCGACTAGCAGAAACTAGAAGGCTACTGTAACAAAAGAGAGCTGTTTAAGGGCTCATTTATACCTAATCGCTTTTTATGAATTTGACTTGATTACACATTCCCACAAAGTGCACTTTCGGTTGTTTCTCCCATTTTTTTCAAGTGAAAAAAGTGCCTTTTCCAATGAAATGACCAAAAAAGGTGTTTTTCAAAACCTAGACAGGAACAAAAAACTAAGGGGCAAGGACGTCCCATCCCCTCAGTTACTGCCGTTAGAACTAACACACAGGCTTCATCGCAGAGTAAAGTTTGAAGGTTCAATTCAAAACTGTTGATAATTCAAGCTTGATCTTTGGTACATTTTTAGTTGAAATTTTTTTAGTTTTAGCTAATTTGTTTTCACAATAATTTTTTACTTCTAAGATGAGTAGGCGACTTATGAATCTTACAAAGAGGGTCTAAGGGGGAGTATAATTGCGGGATCCTTATAAACCACCATTTAAGGGCTTTGGACCATAATTATTGCAATGGTACCGTTTTATGCTTCCAAACTCATCCGCTTAAGAAGTGGCAGAAGTGCCGTTTTTAGTGCTATATGGTTCGTGTTCGTGGTTGCGACCCGGCTCAATGGTAACCAAAACTCTAAAAACTGGAATTTTGATACCAATAGTTACATCAAAAGAATTGCATTTTAATGCTGATTTTAAATATATAAGTTTCATCAACTTTAGTCTTACCCATCAAAAGTTACGAGCCTGAGAAAATTTGCCCCTTTTTAGAAAATTGGGGGAACACCCCCTAAAAGTCATAGAATCTTAACGAAAATTTCACCATCAGATTCAGCGTATCGGAGAACCCTACTGCGCAAGTTCCAAGCTCCTATCTCCAAAAATATGGAATTTTGTAATTGTACCAAGAATTGATTAGATCTTCAGGACATTCTTAATCAAACAAGGCTCAACGACTAAGTTGAAAATGCTCACATCTCCAGAATTCAAGTGATCAAACAGTTGTGGTAACTGTAGTAAGGAGCGACCCGGCTCAATAGTAACCAAAACTCTAAAAACTGGGATTTTGATACCAATAGTTACATCAAAAGAATTGCGTTTTAATGCTGATTTTAAATATATAAGTTCCATCAACTTTAGTCTTACCCATCAAAAGTTACGAGCCTGAGAAAATTTGCCCCTTTTTAGAAAATTGGGGGAAACACCCCCTAAAAGTCATAGAATCTTGTTGTGTTTCCAAGTTGTTTTAAAATTGCAAAAGTTATTCCTGTCTATAAAGGTGGAGATAAAAATGTACTAGGAAATTATAGGCCCATTTCTTTATTACCAGTAGTATCTAGATTGTTTGAAAAATTGATAGTTAAAAGAATGGTTGAATTTTTGGAGAGTAAATCATTTTTTAATCCAAATCAATTTGGTTTTCGGAAGGGTTTATCTACTGAGCATGCTGTTTTATTTTTGACAACTTTTGTGAATGATGCGTTGGATAAGGGTATGAAAGTCGCTTCTGTTTTTCTTGATATTGTAAAAGCTTTTGACTGCGTTGACCATTTTATACTCATTGCCAAATTAGAAAATTACGGTTTTAGAGGACCATTTCTTGAATTACTGTCCTCGTTTTTAAAAGAAAGAACTCAATATGTACAACTAGGAGATAATGTTTCTTCAGTCAGTAGTGTTAAATTTGGAGTGCCTCAAGGATCTGTTCTTGGTCCCCTGTTATTTCTAATTTTTATAAATGATTTATATAGAGCTTTTAATATGATTTCGTATGATCTTGACATTGGATGTCACGGGGAAAAAGTAATTGTTCCCAGCTTTGCGGATGACACTCATATAACTGTGGCTGCACGAACAGGAATTCAGCTGTTGAGTCGTATTAATTCTTGTCTGGAGTTTGTACAAAATTGGATGAAGCTTAATAAGTAAAATTTGAATTATAGTAAATCTTGCTTTTTATTGTATGGTAGGAGCTCAAATTATTACCCTTGGATAGACAGACTTAATATTGCTGATATGAGTATTTTAAGAATAAATTGTACAAAATATCTATGAGTTTTAATTGATGAATGTCTCAGCTTTAGAGAACATATAGATTATATAGATATATAGAACATATAGAACACTCGCTAGGAATGTTGGCATTTTAAGAAAGTTGCAGTATATTTTCCCAAGAGATACAATATATTATTCCTTAATTCATCCTTATCTGCTATACTGTTGCAATGTTTGGGGTAGTACATTTCCTTCTCATCTCCATCGTGTTCGAGTTTTGCAGAATAAAGCGCTTCGAGTGTTATGTGGTGTAGGTTTTAAAGACTCGGTACAAAAGAGGTATATAGAATGCAAAATCTTGCCTTTAGCAGGACTTATTATTTTTTATCGAAGCCTGTTTATATGTAAATATTTTCAAAATTGTTTACCAATATGTTTTAAAAGTATGTTTGAATTAGGAAGTGATATTCATACACATTTTACGAGACAGTCCGATATAATTCGTCGTCCGCTTGCTATTACCCGTAGATCTCAATTTTCTATTCGGCATCTAGGACCCCATGCATGGAATTGTTTACCTACGACTTTAAGAAACATGGATAGTTTTTTTGAATTTCGGCGGGAATTAAAGCTATTTTGCCTTAATATTTATGGTTTTGATAGTTGAGTGGACCTCAAGTGGAGCCAAGATGTTGGTTTTGATTTTGGCGATACTGGTAAAGTGGTTTTAGTTTCTTTTTGTTTTGTCTCTTTTGAAGTGTAAATCCGTTTCGATTGAAATGCAGGGTAATTGATTTTTTTTCTTCTTCTTTCTTTCTTTTTTCTTTTCCTTTTCCTTTCTTTTTATTTTTTCTTCTTTTTCGTATTGTTTTATTTGTATGTGTATTGGGGTTGTAAGCCCAAACAAGCTTTGCTTCGGGCCATTTGCTTGTTTTGTTTTGTTATTTATATTAATAAACCCATCTTTCTCTCTCTCTCTCTTAACGAAAATTTCACCATCAGATTCAGCGTATCGGAGAACCCTACTGCGCAAGTTCCAAGCTCCTATCTCCAAAAATGTGGAATTTTGTAATGGTACCAAGAATTGATTAGATCTTCAGGACATTCTTAATCAAACAAGGCTCAGCGACTAAGTTGAAAATGCTCACATTTTTTTTAATGCTTCAGACAAAAACACTGTCGCTTGTTTAAATGTAAGAAAAATTTCCAGGAGGATTCTCCATGAAGGAGTATTTCTGCATGGGCGGGGAAAATTTGTCCGCCAAGTTTTTTCATTGTACACCACACTTTTTGTTATCTTTATTTTTTTTTAATGAAAAAAAATCCAAATTGCACATTTTGGGTGCCATTGGTATTTTACGATTGCCCTATTAAGTCAAATTTACAAAGAACAATTAAACATAAATTAGTTTATAAATGAGCCCATAACTAGCTCTCAATGACGTTCGCGTGTCCGGCCCAAAATGTCCGGCCTTTCCGTTCCAAAATGTTTCCCAAATTGCGCTTTTAATGCACTATGTTGCACTTTATGACGGCCTTATCGAGTCTAAAATGTTTAAAAAATTATAAGATATAAGGACTAGCTTTTATGAGAGCTTGAACAGGTCTCTTTGATGTTCCAGTGTCTCAATAGTGACGAAGAAAAAATATGAGAAAAACATATCACTGTTGCCCATGAAAAAAAGTGATTTTTCTTTTTGTTCAATAAGGGGAGGGGCTGTTATTTTCCTGTGTAAGGTTTCAACAATGGAAGTTGAAAGAGTGTACTTTTTTATCTGTTAAGACGTCAATTTCAAATCAAACAGAGCTGAATGGTGCGATGCACGGGGTGTTGGAATAGTGCATAGTTCAACTGTGAGATTTAGTCACCTACGATGGGTACGGGAGTTTAAGGGAGTGAAAAGTAAGTATGCAGTTTAATATTAACGGTAAAGCCGGTACAAAATCTAAGCTTATTAAACTCTGTGCCAGCCCCCCCCCCTCTTCCCCCGAAAGCTTGTTAACAGTGCAGTACTGTCGTCTGCAGCAGCTCACTGCTGATAGTTTCAGTAAAAAGCTGAGTGCAATACTTAAATTACATTTGTTTGATGCGTGTACATTGTTTATTTGTGTATTCTGTAATGTTTTTGATTTTAACAGAGTAACATCTTACTACGTAGCAACTTTTCTTTATTATTGCTTTAAGAGCAATTCCTATTTCAGAATTAGGGATGCAACGGGCTATATTTACTTTTTAACCGCTTGTTACATCCCCCCCCCCATTAGGTGAAAGAGCGAATGCACATGTGGTCCCAGGATCAGGACAGCTGGGCTGCATAATCTGTAAAATATTAATTCAGAACAAGCGCCTCCGTAGGCTTAGCAATGCAAAATGGCCAAACATCCAGTTCCTGGATGTTTTGACAATCAGACAAAAAACATTTGACAATCAGACAATTGTCAAAAAACCAGTTTTGTGACAATCAGCTTTGTCCAGCTCTGAACTTTGATGTGTTTCACAAAGTTATTAAAAATATAATTTGTCTCAATTTTATTTAGTTAGAACGTGATAATAAAACAAATAAAATGAGAATCTCATTACTTTCTTTCTTGGGCTCAGACCAACTTTTAAAAGCAACAGAAAGTGGAACAAGAAAAAAAAACATTTAAAAGGGATTTGATTCCCATCGACGTCTTCTTATAGTAACACAATAACAAAAAACGAAAACAATCTTAACAGTAAAAGCAGCTCAACTTTGAGTAAATTAATTAACAAACGTGATCCAATTAATGATCAACCCCTTGCTTTGGCTCATATTTGTCATGGCCTGCTTTCAACAAAGAGACTTGATTTTCCCCTACACTAACGGGAGAAATTTCGGACCAGAATTTTCATACATCTTTAAAACACATTTAGGCTTGTGTTCTTCAAAAGTTTTCCAACACCCATTTCGCCACAAGTGGTTTTAGAGGAGGGGATCAAGGGGAATCGCCCCTGGTACAGAGAATTTAGGGGCGCAAATTTGAAATAATAATCAAACATTGATAATCATTTTGTGGTTTTTGAGATTTTATCTTTATCAAAATAAAGTAGAGGTCCTAGCTTGCAGTAAGTTACTTATTTACTGTAATACTTATAAGAGAATACTTAAAACTTACTGGAACTATAAGCTGATTGAAGAGGCCAGAAACGCCGCTGCCATCACCTGAGAGATAATCCATGCCCGTTGAATATCCAGATGTGGACCCCCTCCTGCCCTTCCAATAAAATTAGCGGAGATACGCCCCTGATTTCCTTCCTGTACACAGGTAGAACCAGTAACTTTAATTCACGGAAATTTTAGGTGTGAAAGTATTTTCAAAATCTAATCTGATTTTGTTTTGTTTTCTCTATTTTTAATGAGAATGCAGAAAAACAGTATTTTTCTATGAAAATACAAAAAAGTTTAATTAATATAGGGGTGGGGCCAGACAACCTTATGGGAGGGACAAATACATTCCCGTATTTAACGCTATGGGTGCAAAACATAGTCATTTTTCTTTAAACGTTTTACCACAAAAATCACCAAGAACACAAACTCACCCTCAACATGAATAATATTTTTCTTAATTACAACCATACAATCAATTTTCTGGGCACAGGCTCAAGTCCAGCTCCAATAGCAAAACAATTCCAATAGAGGGAGGTCATATTTTGAGAAGCGGCATTTAGCCCCAACTATTCATATTCCAACGTGTTATAGCCTCTTTTTTGTACAACTTTCCCTTTGGGGTGATCATGTCTTTTCAGGGGAAATTCCCTTCCCGTATACGGGTATAACCAGTAACTGCAATTCACCGAAATGTTAAGCGGAAAGTATTTTTTTTAAATCTTATTAATTAGTATATTATAAAAAAGTATATTTTTTTCAGTGAAAATACACCAAAATATGTAATTTTCAAAATCTAGGGAAGGGACAAACGTTCCCCTCTTCCAATTAGCGCTACCGGGTAAAACCTCACGCTAGTTTCCTTTAAATATTTCACCTCAAAAATTCTCCGACCCAAACTCACCCTTAACATCAAGAAAATTTTTATTTTAATCACGACCTGTTCCCAATCTTTTGGGCACGTGACCAAACCTAGTTTCAATTCTTATACTACTTGCGCTAAAATTGCGTGATTCAAGTCATGGATGACGTCATCAATCAATACTCCGCGGATTTGAAGGTCGGGAACAGAGAGAGAGAGAGGACGAACGGAGGGCAAAGACGAATGAAAAATTGGAAGTTCTAAATAGTTCGCAACTGGAAGCAAACAGAGAAGGATCTTGTTCATTTCGCTTATTCAATGTAAGTTTAAACTTTATTTACATTTGGTTATTTGGAATTGCGTAGTTCATGTTCTCTTATTAGTTAAACTTTATAGCTCAAATATGCTCCATTCAACAATTCCCTAAAATATAACAGTTGCTACCATGACTATTAAGTACCCGCCCACCTCCCCAGACTATACACAAAATTTAGCTGATTATATCGGCATGTAGCCTAGCCTATCATTTTTGTTCTTAAGTCGGTAAATATTTCGCTGTTCACTTTTGCCACAATTGAGTTTTACCCCACCCCTATACATACCAGTCCAGGGTATATATTTGCACACTATGGGATGGGGGTAAAGTTCATTTCTGATGCAAATGAGAGGTAAGTTTAAACTTTATCCCGTTCCCTTAATTTGCAAATATACACCCTAAATTAGTATATATAGGGATGAAGGTAAAATTCATTTACGGCAAAAGTGATTATTATATTTGGAAAGAGCGTGGAAAAACGGCATCGAGTAGTATGTTCACTTTACTTGTAAGTCAATATGAACAGCAAAATATTTATTCTCATTAACAATTGGTTCATATTAGGTAGGCCACGAAATTGTTTTAAATAAATGAAAGCAAAGTTGTGTAGCCTAGAGCTCTATCTGGCCCCATTAGGGTGAGGGGGTGCAGGGACGTATTCGGCACGGAAGTGCCCATTATATTTGAAGAGAGTGATGAATGGGGAATTGGTTAGTAATACTCTTTTGGTCCTAGCCGAGTCGTTAGCACACTGGGATTGGAATCCTTTGTCCAAGGAATGGGGGGGGGGGTCGATTCCTGGTGTGGTCGGTTAGTTGGTTGGGGTGGGGTCAGTGGTGTGACTGTAAGTTCAGCCAGAATTGACCCAGCTCTAAATGGGTACCTGGAGAAACCTATGGAAGGCAAGCAGGAAGGTATAGCCCTGGCTGAAGGGCTATGAAACGGAAATCAGCACCGTCAGTATGGACTTTTAAGGGGCTAGTGTGGTTGTATTTTACATTTTTGAATTCTGTTTCACATATTCTGTTGTTATTATATTCCTTAGTCTAGACCTAGTTCAGAAGAGGCCAGGCGTAAGAATAAGAATTTCACCTAATTCTTCATTGCATTCGTAGATAGGCTATTTTAATTATTAGATTTGTAGGGTTACGTTCAGTTTAATTGAATTTTCTGATATTCTGATCTTTAATTTTCTGAATATAATGAATGGAAGCAAGCCTAAGAATTTCGTCCGTATAGCGTTCAGTCCAGAAGAAGACTGTTACCAAAGATGCGGTTGGGATAGGGGGATTGTCATGGTAACAATATCTATATTTTGGTACAATGTTGAATGGAGCACATTTATTATTTGAGCTATAATGTTTAGTTAATAAGAAAACATACACTAGATTTTAAAAATACCTTTGTTGGTCTTTTAATTTAAAAATACATTTTTGGTATTTTCATAGAAAGAAATTAAAAAAAAAGAATTGCACCCCCATAAATTTTAAAAAATACATTGCCCCCCCCCTAACATTTTAGTGAATTAGTACCCCTGACTGTTACCAAATAATAATTATAAGTCTATCAATAATCAGGCTATGAAATAGTCCAAGAATAGGAATCCCATATCGCACAAGTCTTTGGATAGTTGTGTCCCTTGATCGCTTTGCTAATTTAGATGAATTATCTTATCCATCAGGCCTGTATTAAAACTCGTTAATGGGCCAAACATCACGGGTAAGATGGGATTTCAAACTCGCCGTGCATGGTGAAATCAAACATTTACGCCTTATAGAAGTTTTGCTCGGTCTTGCCTATTACTTTTATTCTGAATCTAGTTAAATAAGTCCTAGGGTCGGCCTTCAGTCTGGAGTTCCACGTAAATATAATGCTTTTGCCCATAATATCTAAACAAGTCGTCATCTTGTATTATTTTGATGACCCCCTGCTCAAGGGTGCATCCGAATATGTACATTTTTATTATTTTTTAAGAATTCGGACAAATTTTGGGAGGGGCTTAAGCCCTGAAACATCCCCCAGGGTACGGTCTAGACCCCCTTCTTCCTTTTCATAGTTATGTGCCTACGTGCATGGACGTACACAGAAGTAGGGTTTGGGGGTTGGCACCCATTAGATCCTGAGTTTTTCCAGATTTCAGGACACAAATAATATGTTTTTTTTTATGACTGCCCCCCTCCAGGTAAAATATTCTGGCCTACGTGACAGTATTATATCGACCCAGTAATAAGCTGTTTCTTTGCACATCCGATCCGAGTAAAAGCTACTTATTTATTCTTGTTTAAAAGAATGTAATTGGCGAATCTCCAGTAAAAAGAAACAAAAAGAAGGTGACGTAACAAACCAAAAGATAGTAGCATGCAGAAACATCGTGATTTTCTCAGTAACAGAATTGTCATATCTGTTAAATAGTGTTTTCTTTAAGATTTTGATTCCTGTAGGCTACGTAGTATGTATTCCTTCTATATTTTTATTTAACAAATGTATATTCTCTTATTAGAATATATTCTAGTATATGTCATTTTTATTTAGTAAATAGATAGGTACTTACGTATTATACCGACCGCTGTTATTCTCGATCTGTTTAAAACCAGTTTCTCTGTGTTCACTCGGAGATAAGCAGCTTAGCCTGAGTAAGATAAACTACTATGCAAGTATATTTTAATTTAATACCCAATGTATAAAGTTGGTTAGATATTTATATAACACATTCTGGGCGGCCCGCTTTCGATAATTCTCTGTTACAGATTCCTTGATTTTGTTGCTCAAGTCTTATATTTTCATCTTGTATTGGTATATTCCATTTAATTAACTTCACTACTTTAGTGCGGTTGGTATAACGCGTAAGAAGAAATGAAAGTGTAGTCTATATTCTCTTGGGAGGAGTGGAAATGATTGTTATCGTAATTTTTATATACGGTAGAAATACTTTATGTTTTTTTGTTTTTTTTTACAAGTCTTGACATTAAAAGAAACGGCTTTATATTGTATCTCCAAAAGTATAAATTATTAAGCTTAAAATTTTTCAACAAGAGTTATAAAGTCTCGTATGCGAGAACATGTCTCGGGGTTGTGGGGCACAACTAATGAAAAATGTTGGAGATTCAATGCAAAAGATTTTTTTCAATGTCAAGCATCCTTCAAAAGATATTTAGCAAGTGGATGGGTGTAAGCAGAGCTGCCAACCAGTAAGAAAAATCACTAGATTTTAGTGTTCTTTTTGGTTGATTTAGTCATTCTCTTCAATAATCTAATGATTTTTGATTTAATGATTTTTTAAGGCAATGTAAAAAAAACACTAGAAATAGTGGTAGATCACTAGGTTAGGCAACCCTGGGTGCAAGTCTTCTGCTTATTGGAGTGGACCTTACCCTAGCGGCGTAGGAAGGGTTTTATTTGGTGGTTTTATGGGGGAAGAGGCAAGACTCTAAAAAAGACTAAAAAAAGGACAATTAACGTTAGATGGAAAATAAATAGACAATACAGGGAAAAGCTCGATATTTTGGGGCAGGACACAGGCCGAAGCCCGTCCTTCTTTTGTGTGAGTAAATACTAAGACTTATTTTTTTAATGGGTGGCTATGCAGTAAATCAATAGGAGACTATTATAGCGAAAATGTGGCGAAGTTTAGAATTTTTTGGAAGTGTCTGCTTTGAAAAATGCGCTCATTTGAAGAGTACAGTGATAGTTACATAAGAAAAACGCTCAAATGGTGTGAATAGGCCCATCTGGTGATGCTGCTACTACTGCTGACGTGAGGCTAGTCCAGCTACACATGCCCTCCTTTCATCGGTGGTACAGATACGGCCAGATCTGTGTTTGGGAAGGGAAGACTTAACCCTAGAGGGATACTCAAGAGTGCATTTGAAACTTGGTTTTTGTGTATTTTAGCAAATATTTCTTAGAAACTCTTGTTTTGAGGGTCTTTGCACAATGTTTCCGACTGTTACTCTCTATGTAAAGGTATGCTTTACAGGATTTACCCTCTGTACAAAACGATCGGCTGATTTGACATTTTATCCAGTTCTCTTGTCTATCTTTTCTTCTAGTTGTCAACATGATTGTAATATTTCTACCTTCAGTCTCTCTTTAGTTTATGTACATTTTAATTACTTTTGTAGAAATAGTTCAAAATGTCCCTCGTCGAAAAACTGATGTACGAAGTTGAACCAGCGGTTCGTGTGTCCGGTGGTAAGGTCACGGTTGTTGGCACTGGCCAAGTTGGTATGGCCTGCGCTTTCAGTATTTTGACCCAGGTAAGTCTTCCATCTTTTTCTCTTTCCATAGTTTTGAATTTTTTTAATGTACCCAAAATTTTCATAAGCTACTTTTAAACACTTCTAAATGTTGTTTTAATAGTCAACGATCATATAAAAATTTTCGACATATATGCAATACTTGGATATAAATTTGTAGTGGCTAGGTCCGGTGGTAAGGTCACGGTTGTTGGCACTGGCCAAGTTGGTAAAGCCTGCGCTTTCAGTATTTTGACCCAGGTAAGTCTTCCATCTTCTTCTCTTTCCGTAGGTTTGAATTTTTTTTATTGCACCCAAAGTTTTCATAAGCTACTTTTAAACACTTTCAAACGTTATATTAATAGTCAAAGATTTTATAAAAATTTTCGACATATATGCAATACTTGAATATAAATTTGTGGTGGTTAAATGAATTGCTCTTTTAGGGGGGGGGGGGGCATAGTGGAGAACAACGCAGCCACTATCTATTCGCTTTTTCTTCCAACCGCTTTGTATAGAAAGAGCCTTCGTAAAAACTTAGAGGGAGGCTCATTCAATTGAAAATGGGAAGTTCGTTCCAATTTTAAGAGTCAAAAGTGTTTAGATTAAAAAAGAATGCGATTTTTCTCATTTTTATGCATCTTTTGTCTATTATGAATTCAGTCTAAATTCCTTATAATTCGCTCTTCGCTCGAACTAGAGTTATCAGCAAATCGTTTACGTAGGGCTATTGCACTTTTTGAAAATAGGGGTTCGATCTTTAAAACGGTTCGCAATTATGTAATCACAAAAAAAGAGCTGCTACTGAATTTAATGTAACCTTGAAAAGCATTTAATCATAGAAAGGAGATTTGAGTGGTAAGCTCAAAACTGAGTCGTCTTTGGGGGGAGGGGGGGTGAAGTGAGGTCAAATTTCTGAAAATCTCGTCTTTCCTTGCATAAGAAGCGTCATATCTTTCCCAAACGACATAAAATTTTGTACTTCCTTAGTGTTTTGTCTAATGGTGGGTGAGGGGGTGGTGAATACTCTTTGTATGCTTCCCCCTCCCCCGCTTCTTGTGGAAACTTATGGATTTATCTAGTACTTTCAGTATTATTTGGAACTTTGATATAATGCCAAGAGCCCTTTTAAGGGAGAGTTAGGGATCGCAGGGTCCACATTTTTTTGCTTAAAATAACCCAATCAGCAGTGACCACTTGCCAGGCTCTTTCAAGGGGGAGGGGCGTTGGATTAGGGCTAGCTCCATGGGGCACTATGGCCGGGGGCTGCGGCCAAGACTTTTTAAGGATACTGCGTCAGCCATTTGCTAGTCTACATGAAGTTTTTTTTTTGGAGGGGGGAGATGGGAATTCAAATTTTGCCCCAAACAACGCATTTCTAGGAACAGGTATGTAGCCCGTAACATATTTCTTTATGTGTACGGAAAAAAGAATTTGTTTTTTGGCACCATAATTTTTGTTATTTATGTTATTAAACCAGTTTTTGGAAGTGGTACATTAAAAAAAAAAAAAATCTTTCCAGGAATGTGGGATAACTGGTCATATTTACAAATGCTGCATGAATTGTAATTTGTTTAGCTTTTCCTTAAAGTAAATTCGTGTTAGTTATAATTAATTGACATAGAAAATTGAATGTTTATGGTTAGCTCAAAGAATATGAATAAGAACAAATATATGGAGCCCTAAATATACATATTTTGAATATATTAGGGTTAGATGTTCAACATTAGACTTATGGATCCCTAAATATATATTTTGAATAAATTAGGGTTTGATGTTCAACATTAGACTTCTTAAGGAAAGTGATAAACGAAATTCATGTCAAAGACTCGTCCTTTTTTCTTTTATTTCAAATATATCGACTTCACATCTGTGAAGGCATACCTAATACCGAACTTGATTTCTTATAAGATGCATAAGTCCTTTTTCGTTGGCGCTTAAAAAACACTGGCGATTTGTCGGTAGTTATTTTCTCCTCCCATTGCCCCTCTCTCGATTTTGAAAATAGCTTTTTTGATAATTTAATTGAAAAAGTCTCTAGTTCTTTTTTTATTGAAAAAAGGGAAAGAGCAATAAATTGCCCCTCCCCCCAGATTTCGAAAAGTCTATTCCCCCTACCGTATTTTGTGAATTGAAGTCCCTGTTATCAAAATATTTCGCGTATTATGGCAACTTATAATATACTAACATGAGCTTGAAAAATAACATATAAAATAATTAGTAAAAATAAAAAAATGGAATTTATTTATTTAAGCTGTTTTTGTTTCTTGTTATGAGCATATCCAAACCATGATGCATAGTTTTGGAGCTGGTTCCTGGGGATTTTGACATGATTCTTGTTTCTTGGTTGCAAATTTTATTTACAATTATTTAAAATTAATTACTTTTAATTGAACAACAAATGGTGGCTATTATTTAGATAGCCATTACTTTTGCTATTATTTACAGTGATTTTACTCTATTGTTTTCACTTTTCTCTGTTAATGTACCTGGTTTGCTGTTACACTAATCCAATACCGAAGAATTTTGAGATGCGATACTTTTTTTAATTTTGGACCTATTTTTGATTTTATTCCCATATAATTGTTGAAGGGAATTGTCTGTCTAAATCTAGAATATTGCTGAAAAAACACCTTTTTTTGAATAGTGTCATCGCTTAGGTCAATTTATCAGCTGGGCTCGATATAGAGGGGCTCGGCTTCAAAACACTACAGGGGAAAAAAGTTCCTGTGAAGTATGATTCTACCTAGTGTTTTACGACACTTTAAGAGGGTTATCACACTTGGTAGGGTAAATTGGGCTTCAGCAAAAGTTTTGAGACAGTTTCTTATGTAATTTCTTATATTTTCCGTATAATTGGCAAATAAATTTTGAACCCCTCTCTAAAAAAATGAAACTGGACCATTTTCTTCCTACATCCAAAAATCATTCCCTTTTCATTTACCTCCTTCTACAGCTATCTGAACAATTTATCTTTTTCCTTTTTCGGGTATTTTGTTTTCCGGTAATCTCACGCTTCTGCATGCCACAAATTACTTCTCTTTTCTTGCAACTCTACTTTTTCGTCTACTTTCTTCTCAACTTACCAGTCACTTTATTTTTTACCTAGCAATAGCAAAAAGCCAGATTTACCGACTTTTTATCAGACTTCGCCGACTCGCTCTGGCCTTTATTCATCGCATGCTTTTTATCATGGCTTCAAATTCTCACTTTTTATTTATATTTTTTAGATTTTATGGCCTAGGCCCTTGTCATGATCTGGCCTAAGCCGATTTTTTTTTGGGGGGGGGGATTAAACGGTTCCTTGGATATTTTGAATAGAATTCTAAGAGAAATATGTAAATTATGATTTTGCAGGGAGGGGCTGCTGACTCTGATTCTTCCTCCTGAGCATGTCCCTTCCTTTCATGTTCGTTATGGATAATGTATAATAAATTCAATTGCAGGATGATCTCTAATTAACGTTTAAATTGGACACTATATGCGTTTCATTGAAGATGGGTTAGTAGCACTCCCCTAGTTTTAAAGGGGTGGCTGTGACCGCAGAAAACCATACGTTTTCTCCTTGAGGAGAATATAACCCCTCCCTAGTCCTACCCCAATTTGTACTATTGATTTTTTTCCTATTTTGCAGAACATTGCTAGTGAGCTGGCACTTGTAGATGTTGTTGCTGATAAACTCAAAGGTGAAATGATGGACCTTCAGCATGGTTTGACCTTTCTCAAAAATGTAAAAGTATCAGCTGATACTGATTATTCTGTAACAGCCGGGTCAAAGATTTGTATTGTCACCGCTGGTGCACGCCAAAGGGAGGGTGAATCTCGTCTTAGCTTGGTACAAAGAAATACAGACATCTTTAAAGGCATCATACCCAAATTGGTTGAGCACAGCCCAGACACAATACTCCTTATTGTTAGCAACCCTGGTTCGTAATTTTTTATATTCAAATCTACCAGTTTTTTGTATATTTGAGTTTAAAGTTTTGAAAAATATGAGATTACTACTACTACTGCTGACAACTTATTGCAGCAGATCCAAAGCTCTCTGTCAAAATCTCTCTTAAAAGCTTTGCTAAGATCTATGAAAATTGAAAGCACTTTCTCACCAAGTTCAAGCGCAGAGTTAACAAATATGTGAGATGGTGGACTACATGTATTGTAGAATGGACTTTCCTGAGTCCAAATTGTGTTTCTGTGAGAAATCTATATAGACTCAGATCATTATACAACCTTCTATGTATAAATTTTTCATATAGCTTTGAAAACAAAAACAACATCGAAATCGGTCTCCGGTTCGGAGGATCTGCCTTCAAGCTTCCTTTATGCAAAGGGATGACCGTGGCCTCCTAATTGCGAAGGAAAATCACCCTTTTTTCAGCGACAAGTTAATCAAATATACAAGGCCGGGCGGCAAATATACCATTACTAATTTAAATGTTTGTAGATTGAGACCATCAGTAACAGACGAATTTGACTTCATCAATCCTGTTGTTTGCTTCATATTCTGCAGATTAGTTTCAGCAATTTTCATGTTTACCCCTAAACCTCTTTTATCTTCCAAAAGCTCGGCAAATTTACTGCTATCATTATATGAAGTTTCACTTACTGAATCACCTATTTTTGAAAAATAGTCATCCTAAACATCAGAAATTTCATTCCTTTCAACAACTATTCATCGGCTAGCTAAATTTTAATTCTGCTTGCTACCATTTAATGACTCATCAATGGTTTAGGCTACCATTTAATGACTCATCAAACTATTAGGCTAGCTAAATTTTCATTCTGCTTGCTACCATTTAATGACTCATCAATGGTTTAGGCTACCATTTAATGACTCATCAAACTATTAGGCTAGCTAAATTTTCATTCTGCTTGCTACCATTTAATGACTCATCAATGGTTTAGGCTACCATTTAATGACTCATCAAACTATTAGGCTAGCTAAATTTTCATTCTGCTTGCTACCATTTAATGACTCATCAATGGTTTAGGCTACCATTTAATGTCTCATCAAACTATTAGGCTAGCTAAATTTTCATTCTGCTTGCTACCATTTAATGACTCATCAATGGTTTAGGCTACCATTTAATGACTCATCAAACTATTAGGCTAGCTAAATTTTCATTCTGCTTGCTACCATTTAATGACTCATCAATGGTTTTCCACGTACCTTTCGTGTTCCCTTCATTATTTTCAAATAATCCCATAGTATTTTTGAACACAAAATCTGTGAAGACGATTAGTTTTATTACGAAGTTTTTTTAAAGTCACTAAACACCTTCTGTGACTCTGAATTCATATAAAGTATGTACAAATCGTTTCATTTCTGGATTAGTTGAAGAAGATCCTGGGTTACCCATGGTTTTCTAGGTGTCGATTTCTTCAGCTTGACAGTCCTCATTGGACATGTTGTACACTTACAAATTTATCAAATGCAGCGGATAGACTTTTATTTTCATCATGAACCATTTCATCATTTTCATGAACCATTTCATTCATCATCATGAACCATGATGATTCATCATGATTCATCATCATGAACCATTTCATTCATCAAACATTTTCATCATTTTCATTTTCATCATTTCATTTTCATTCACGAAAGAACACTCAGTTCTTGCCTAAATTTACCTTTTTATTTATTTAATTTACCTTTTATTCTCTTTTTTCAGTAGCCCTTTCCTTATCCTTTTTATTTTTGGCTATTGCCTACGTAGGAAGGAAGTCACTGCCACCACAGGAAAATGATCAGGAGACTCACTAATTATTACATCAGCTTAAGAAGTAGACAGTAGGCCAGATCGAATGAATATGTTATCGATCGTTGAATGTTGAGTAGGCTAACGCGCGTTGGAATTCCTACTAGAGGATATAGATCATAACTAACCATAAGGGTAAAAAAAACTCTAAATTATTGCTGCTCAAACATAAAAGATCAAAATTAAAATCACCCATGTAAATAAAATCCGAAGTACTCAAATGGATTTCATCCAAAACTCGACCAAAACCAACTGCAAATTCCTCCCATTGAGTACTCGGTGGTTTATAATTCTCGCTTATCAAAATCTTGTTCCCGTCAATTTCCAGTTCAAGAGCAAGAGTTTCAACCTTACCTTCTATCTAAAAATGGATACCAAGAAAGGATACTGATCTTTCGCCAGGGTCCATAGTAAGCTAGCTTTGTTATTGACATTAAATAAAAAAAACAAACATATTTTTTTAACTGAAAGTAAGGAGCAACATTTAAACTCTAAACGATCAGAAATTATTCCGTATGTGAAGGGTTGCCCCCTCCTCAATACCTTGCTCTTTGCGCTAATGCTGTTGGCACTTTTAAAATAGCTTCCTATTCTAATTAAACGGCCTTGTGATTCAAAAAAATTGTCGGCCAAAAACGGCCTTGTGCCGTCCTTAAAAATTGGGACGAACAGCTAAGCTTTAGCATAAAGAGCAAGGTATTGAGGAGGGGGCAACTCCTCATATACGGAATAATATCTGCTCGTTTTGAGTTTTAATGTTGTTCCTTACTTTCAGTTAAAAAAACATACTTTTTAAAAATTAATTTCTATTCGTGTTTCGAATAATGGAGGTAAATCTGGATCAGCCTCCGTGAAATATACCCTCCACCCCTCACGGGAAACCTGTGTTAAAGTTTCATCCAATGTAAAGTACACTACCACCCCCACCCCCGTCAAGCTCCCTTTAGACAGTCCCATCCTCGCTGAAAATCACCCTCCTCGTAAAATTTCTTGCGGACGATTCAGCCTGAAAAATTGTCCTTAGCATTATTTTATTTGAAAAAGACTTAAATCTCTAATCGGAATCTCGATTGCTCCAGGAATGTTCCCTTCCTTAGAATTTTTCCTGGGAATTAAAACACGCGGGAAATAGCCCCCGGATAGTTTTCCCGGAACATCTCCACGTGAAAAAAATGAACTGGCAAAAATAATGTAAGACAATTAACAAGAATTTCGTATAGGAAATCTGTCACCCCACCCCCCCCAGTTTAAAATTTTCTCTGGAATTCCACCCCCCGAAAATGTTCCTCTCTAAAGAAGATTATCCAATGAAAATGCATCCCAAGCACATCATCCCCCCCTCCGAAAAATGTCAGTATACTTCGCAATAACAAATACTTTACGTAAGCAATTGGCAAATTTCACAACTTACAGGCCACTCTCCACGAACTAGGGGGGGTCATTTTACCCTTGAAGACTTAGTTATTTGATTGACTATACTGAACAAATTGGCAATCTCAAAATTTTGATCAGATGACTTTGGGAAATAAATGGGTGTCGGAGGGGGGCCAGTTGCCCCCCAATCTTTTTTGTCACTTAAAAAGGGCACTAGAATTTTAAATTTGTGTCCGAATGCACCTCTCCCAATCTTGGAAAGATCTTCTCCCGATTTTCCCCCTGGGGAAAAAAAATAAAACAAAAATAATAAACATACATGCATTATCCGTCTTCTGGCAAAAAATATCGAAATTCCACATTTTTGTATACAGGAGCTCGAAACTTCTACATACGGGTTCTCAGATACGCTGAATCACGATTCCTTGAATTTTAAAGGGTGTTTCCCCCTTATTTCAAAAATCAGGCAAATTTTCTCAGGCTTGTAACTTTTGATGGGTAACACTAAACTTGATGAATCTTAAATACTTTTAATTAGCCTAATAAGCTGATTGTTTTGATGTATCTATTAATGTCAAAATTCCGTTTTTTAGAGTTTCGGTTGCTATTGAGCAGAGTCGCTCCTTCCTTACAGTTCGTTACCACTGTTTGATTAGTATTTAAAAATGTATTTTCACGAATTCGTAGTGAATTTTTAAATGCATTAAGTCTTTTCTAATTTGTTTGATTATTCATTCGCTTTTATCTGGACTTTCTGGCTGAAGGGCCAAGAAAAGGAGATCAGCACCGCCGGTAGGGACTGTAAAGTCTAATGTTGTATTATTTACCTTCTTTTTTTATCTGACTCTTAAATTCATGGTTTTTACCAATGATTATTTTTAAATAATTTAAGAATTTTTTATTTTCACTACAAATTTTTTATACCGAAATTCGACCAATTTTTTAAATTTTGCTATAAAATAGTTGTACAAAATTTGTATATAAATTTACTAAAGATAAAACATGGCGGGAAAAATACGGTCTAAATTCCGTACAGGAATAGATGGCATTATTGTTTCGCTTGGCTTTTTCCCCAACTATGATTTTTTTTTTTTTTTTTAGAGAGAGAGAGGGAGGGGGTGCATGAGCTATACCTTTTTTTCTTTCTATGAATTTTGTAAGAATGCCATTTGAACACCTGATATGCATACAAGGTTGTATTCAGGGAGGTTATGGGGTTTGCCCCCCCCCAAAAAAAAAATATATAAACAAGTTTTTATGTGTTTTTTAGGTTGTTTTTTTTTGTAAAAAAACGAAAAAAATCCTGGATACGTTCTTGTATGTATGAAAAATCAAGTTTTTGCCGTTGCATTCAGGCTTTGCATTTCTACATTCTCTTCTTTTTGTCGCTTCAATTCCATTTCTTCTCTAACTTTGGATAGGCCTAATTCTTAGTCAGAGATTTTATTTTTAAGATTTTCATTCGCTGCTCTGTAAAAAGTAAGTTTTTAAAGAGTTATAATACACAAAATACATTTTCATCCTTTTATATTATGCCCCTGTTTGTCATATATTTTGCCCTGTGACTGTGTCCACCTCCGTTTTATATTATGCCCTTTTTTGCTATATATTTTGATTTATGCTATGTCCACCTCCGTACTATACTTCGCCCTTGTTTGCCACATATTTTGCCTTGTGACCAAGCCAGGATACAAGGGGAGGTGATCGCCCCCCCCCCCCAAACTATTTCTTAAAACGCTTTGCTAAATTATACTATTGAGTACTATATACGAGAAATAAAGACTGGAAAATCGATTGTTTTCTGAAATAAAAACAATGAAACATTTCAACGCAATAAGATTGTTCAAAGACGGTATAGGTTATAAACCCAAGACTGAAACGTTTCTGTGCTGTCAGGGAGATCCCAAGGGAGTGCAGACCAAGACAAGGAGGCTGGAAAGTGATAGTGCTGTGGCCTGTATAAGCATGCAAAGGCTGGCATCACTTATCACTGCTCCCCGGAGACCGAGAGACAGATGAAGTGTACGTAATACATATGTCCAAATGAAATAATTTTATTTCCATCACTAATCTTGACAAAAATCGGGAGTAGAAAATTTTGCTGTTCAATTTATTCTGCCAAGTCTATGTCTAGTTAAATGAGTATACTATATCTCCCTTGACATGAGACCTTGTTATACTTCCTTTTTCTCACATGTGGAACCCATTGCAGGGCACCATAAGGCCAACTATCCTTT
>NC_088863.1:20370318-20414571 GCF_032884065.1 Artemia franciscana | reverse complement strand
AGAAAACAAACTTAATAAGCTGGTTTCCTAAGTTTTTGTCTAAATTTCTCTTAAATAATTCTTTTAAACCAACTTCTCTTAATTTGAAACAAGTCAATTTTGGATTAAAACCTCTGAACTTTTATTCTAAATCTAAAATGTGGTACGTTATTCCTTTCTTGAACTTAGACTCAAATCCTTCTATGAACTGGTTGAGTAGGGTTTTGTCATATCAGGCAAATTTTAATTTTTGCCGCATTTTGTATCAGCTACCAGAGATCGATGCCGCTAACTCACCTGAACACTTATTGAAGAGCACTCTAAAGGAATTTTGCTTTCAACAATTTAGCTTCACTACGGGAAATGGTTTCTAAATTAATAATCTCAAGATAGGCTATTTTATTACTCTCTGATTTAGAGCAAAACGTGCAACAAGTTGTGTATGAAAATGAAACTGTTGGTTGTTTCTCTCCATGACAGCCATCGGAAAAGCTTTTTTCTCAAACACAACGGCGTTTCCAACTGTTACCTCAACAAAAGTGTCTGTGAAGGAGCGAATCAAGGATGCAGAAGGGAAGCTTTCAGTCGACATATTTGGAGAAGTTTACGACCCTTCAAAATCCCTGGCAATTAAAATGTACGGTAAACAGGCCGGATTCAATTCACTGGCCAGTTGTAAGGGCATACATTTGGTGCCAGAAACAAGATGTTAGAAGACTGCCACCTTCTGACAACACCTTCGAGCCATTCATACGAAGAGCCATATTTGTCACATGCATAACCTTGTTGTCCGTACAGGCTTGGCCATCATTCCAGTTCTAATCCTCCATAGAATGGCTGAAGAGGGAATAAATGCGTTCGTCTCAAGCTGTAAAGAAGCATCAAACTTGGAAGCTTACTGCAGATGCAAAAGTGGAAGATACAGGGAAGACTGTAACTGCTCAAAATTAAAAGATGATGCAGCTTATGCCCCTGCCGTGGAACGAAGAGGGTATGCAAGGAGTCTGACCTTGCCCCATCTGGACTCTTAGAAGAAGAAAATTAAGAATATTTTTGAAAGTTTTATTTGATACTTTGTACTTTTAATTGCAACAGCTTCCTAATCAGTTAATATTACTCAATTTTACAGGCAGGCCGAGTAAGACAACCCCAGTGCGCCGACTGAATCCATATGTGAAGCAGAATTCTTTCATGTAGTAAGCAACTCAGTCGTATCCTTGGAAAATAAGGTCCAAAAAAGGTAATTGCAGACCCCAAAGTACACATGAAAACTATTCGTCTATTCTAAAAAAATACTTTGTTTAGTCAACATTTTTCCTAAAGACAATTTATATTTTGTAGTAAAATTGAATAATCTTGCATAGTTAGGGAATTTGAAGTATTTCAAAAGTTGACTTTTCTGCCGTAGGCCAAGTTTCTAACGTCATCACTTACAAAGGAGCAAAGGATAAACTTTAATTTCCTTAGCAATGGGAGAACTTTTAAAGCTTAAGAGGCATATTTGATACCATTTCTGTATCAGCCAATATTTGGTTTTAGTGTATACCTTACTATTGAAGTTGTCAACCCCTTTAAACTTTCAAAGTGGTATATCTCATAAAGAAATTTTTCCACCAAAAAATGGATGATATATACTTTGATCAGCTCATCAAGAGCTGTCGATTGTCGTTGAAAAAAAAAATATATTTTTGTTAGTTCAAAAGTTGACTTTTTTGCCGTAGGCCAACTTTCTAACGACACCATTTAGAAAGGAGTGAAGGATAAATTTTAATTTCTTAATCAAAGAGAGAACTTGTTGATGTTTAAGAGGTACATATGATTCCATTTCTCTACTGCAATCCCAAGTGCGAAACACTGAATGATAAACTCAGCTCAAATCCAGAATAGAAATAGGTATAAACAATAGATGGCAGCACTTTCGGTCCCCTCTTTCTTATTTCTGTAATTTTTCGTATTTATCACTCAAAGAAAATTTATTGGTTGTGGGGCCGGGTAACTGCTGCATATATTTAAAACTTATAGATTTTAGTCCATCTTCAATTTGAAACTGGTGCCTGCCTGCTTGCCTGCTAGAATGGAGCCTTCCACTCGAAAGCAGAAACATGGTTTGATGAAACGAAAGCTTCGCTGCATAGCTTCAGATAGTTGTCTTTCACATAGGCTATAAAACTCCAAGTCACTTCACACACTAAAGGCTCAAAGATAAGCAAAAACCATCCGAGTCCATTAATAAAAAATATACATAATGTAGGCATATTTTCAAGAGACATCCAGATTATTCCCAGTACGCTATGAATTATTATATCTATATTTACTTATGTGAGACAAAGGGACTTTGTTATTTGTCAGGTTATTCACTTTACTTTCTTCAAAACACTGATTATTCGAAATATAACTGTCCAGAGGTGATACAAGGTCAGAGGGATTAGCCAACTTATGAATAATTAATGAAGCTTCAGTAATTTTAACCTGAGAAATCCGGTGACTAGCATTATTTTCTGGATTTTTGACCTCTGCTTGATTAGTGTAATTATGCTTTTGATTTATCTTCGTCTTACTGAGTAGAGAAAGGGGATTTGTGTTTACTACGCAACTTGCTTAGACAAATGAGTGTTTACACAAACGGATCGTTGGCGAGCACAATCAGCAATCTTTCAAATTATGCAAGTTATATAAAATTCATGTTAATGACTCCAATGTCCTATAAGTAGTTGAGAAGTATGGCTATTGGATATGAATATAAAACTGAAACTGACACTAGCAATACACTTGGAGACGGATGCAAAAATTAAAGATTAACACTTGCTTGGGAAATTGAATCATGAGATATTCAACATACCTCAACGGTTGCTTCCCAATGTGAAGATTGATATAAAGCTACAGCTTGCTCTGTCCAATTTTGTTTTGCGAAAAGTTTTGTGTCACGGCACTAAATGTGACTCTCACCTTGGCAGTAATTCATGTACGAAACTACAAGTTATGAGCTGTTTTTTGGGCAATTGAAAAATCAAGAGCTAGTGGAAATAATATCAAACTGCTTGTTCCTCATACAATCAAGAAACAACAGCATATATCTATGGCTACACCTACCCACACCGATTCTTCATTTATCAACGGTGAAATATTACTACTACTACTACTAATAATAACTCACTGCAGCACCAAGCCGCCTGACGCCAACACAGCTAAGCATCCTCCTCCTCCAACCTAATCTATTTAAAGCATTCCTCTTTACACCCTCCCAGGAAGTTCCCATTTCCTTTAAATGTTTATTTTTGACATCCTCCCAACCCATACAAAGACGATCTGCTTTCCGTGTAGCCCCAGACGGTTGGCCAAAAAGGACAATCTTCGGTAATCTGTCATCCTTCATCCCTAGAACGTGCCCTAGCCATCTCAACCTTTCTTTCATTATAGCCCCAGAAAGCGAGATTGAAAAACACTTTTCGTACAACCTACTGTTTGAAATACGGTCAGTCAGCCGGGTACCCAGAACAATCCATAGGCAACTTCTCTGGAAAACATCTAGTAAATTTTCATCTGCTTTTCGGAGAGCCCATGCTTCAGAGCCATATTTGACCACTGTCATCACTGTAGCTTCCAATATTCTAATCTTGGTTTGTAGACTTATCTTTCTATTCTTCCAAACTTTTTTTTAACTGAGAAAAAATGCCCTGAGCTTTAGCTACTCTACTTTTAACATCTTCACTGCTCCCACCATCTTTACTAATAATACTACCAAGGTAACTGAAGCTCCCAACCTGATCAATCTTTTTATTGCCTAATGTCACCTGTTCATCTTCACTTATTCCTAGCCTTAGTGACTCAGTCTTCTTAACATTAATTTTCAAGCCTATTTCAGCACCCTGAACTCGTAAAACCTCTAAAAATTCATTCATTTTGCTCACACTTTCATCTAATATGCTTAAATCATCAGCATAATCTAAGTCCAGGAGCGTTCTTCCTCGCCATTTGATTCCATGGTCTCCAATGGCCTTTCCTGTGCTCCTTAAGACGAAGTCCATCAAAATGATCCATATAAAGGAGGATAGAACACAACCCTGCTTAACTCCTGATTTAATACAAAACCAGTTGCTAACCTGAAACGGTGAAATGCCTTTAAAAATTGCTTTGGCCCTTGTAAAAAGTGACATTGCAGTTTGATCAAGGACAGATTCTCCACACAAATTTGAAATGTTTGAATTTTCATTTCTTGTATATAAAGTAAATAGAATTTCACTATACAATTTATTCTTAGATGGTTCCTACAGGGCCTCATATGAATTGACAATGCAATCCCACGATCGAGATTCAAAATTTTTTGAAAATGGTATAATCAAATTTTTTTTTGCAAAACTCAAGGTGTCATTGTATTGGATTTGTCCGCTGCTCAAGATATGACTATTGTCCAAACGGTTGCAGTATGCTTAGAGTGTACTTTTGCCAAACCATTTGAGGAGATTATTGAATTAATCCCGCTAAATTTATTTGAAATCTATTGTAAAATTGCACCTGATGGCAGTGTTCTATTAGACTTGGTACCAAGAACACAAATCAAATAATCAAAAATTCAATTTAGATCCCTGCTTGTCCAAATAAAAATCTTATTATAAACCCTTGAATTTCCTCGACCATATTCAAAGCCTTAACAATATCCTTAACAATATCCTTAACACTGCACTACTCTGATGTAATACTCTTTGCATCTTTCAAAAAGCAAAAACTATTGAATTTTTGGAGCCTCTTGGCCTACAGTATACGTTCTACGTGCCTCACATTGAAAACTTTTTTGAGTAGAGTGGAAAATCCATAATTCAAAAGCGAACGCAAGTACAAGATTTATCAAGCAAAAGCTGTGGTTTTCGGGCAATACTACATTTTATTTTTTGATATCGCAGGTAACACTAAATAGTGTAGCTTTTATTGTGATAATCAATGAATGAATGACTTTCTAGTTGAAAATGCTAGTTCATTCCTGTATAATATAAATTTCAGTGCCCTATAAGTGAACTTTTTTAAATGTTTGTAATTTCTTTTATTAATAAAATATATATAAAAAAAACGCAGTGTCTTTTATTTTTCTTCTTCCACGTATAGGCAATGATCGAAAACAATTAGCAGCAGCTCGTCAGGCTTCAACTTTTATTTATTTCGGAATAAAAGTCAAGGTCGCATTTTCTACGATATAATGTTACTTTATTTTCATTACCTCTCTTCGTAAAGTCTATACTGCTTTTCTCAATAATATTACTAAATTCACATTTTTCAATGTGCTTATTTGAAGCAATGTCACACACAAAACTTTCATACAAAGAATTACTCTCTGTAACAGCCAAATAAAAGCTTGTAGGTTTATTGTCATAGTAGCCAGTATCTTCAATATCTTGACTTTGACCTACTTGAATTAGGTCTCCTGCCAGGCGCTGCTCGACGTAGAGAGTGACGTCTGCCTTCTCCATCCGTTTTGGTCCAGTAAGAGCGTTTGTGCTTCGATCGGTCTGATGTTTGCCATCTCCAGGAACTTGGACAGGCTGTAGGACCATCGCTTTCTTGGTCAGCCATGATGTTACTTCCAGCCGACTTTTGTAAGGTCAAAGTCAAAGATCATTTTTGTGGGTATTTGCAGGGGTATTCAAAGTAGGTGTCCGAATCATCCTAAGGTAGGCTCAGCTGCTTCGATAAAGAACCAAGAGAACCTGTTGAGCTAAATCAGCTTGTCATTAATTAAGAATTCAAACAGCCTTAGAGCTTCGATCATTCTCAGGATCTTCGTCTGGAAAACATCTATCACCTTCAGTATTGTGATTATTGCTTGCCATGTTTTAGCTCCATAAAGCATTACAGAACCGAAAAAGGCGTTTAAAATCCGCAGTTAAGTCGAACGACTGATGTTCAGTTTTCACCAAAGATGGATTCAGCCTAGCAATGGCAGTACACATTTTTGATATCCTTGCTTGCAGTTCGGGGAGAAGCGGTTAATCTGAGGAAATTTTAGAACCTTTGGACAACTTTAATGCTAGTTATTCTGTCTTGGCTGATTGGAAAATTAACAGTAGGAGAAAACGGTTCTATGGCCATAATTTTAGTTTTGTTCCAGTTTATCTACAGTCCCATGCTTGCGGCCTATTCTTTTAAAATCAGAATTGCTTTCAGCAACTGATCCATGGATTCTGCTAGGATGGATAGATCATCAGCAAAGTCAGCACCTGAGATGAAACGATTCCCGAACTTGAGCTGAAAAGTAAGACATTAAGTTGCCTTTTTCATGATGTGGTCTATGATGGCATTGAAGATGTGCATTGCCTATGGTCACTGCACATCTTGGACAAACTTATTTTGTGATTGAGAGGAATTAGATGCACCAGCCGTTGACTTGAACACAGCTCTCTATACCGTGGGGTAGAGCTTTAATGAGTCTTTAATATTTCTCAGGGAGGCCAATCAATTCTAGAATCTACCAGGGAGCTTCTCGGTTCTCTGAGTTGAACGTAGCACGGAAGCCGACAAAAGCAAGAAGGGCCTTAAATAGAAACTCCGTAGCCTTTTGTTTTAATTTTCGAATCATGAAAAATCTTCGGGGATTATCTTAGTTTGCCAGATTGTGCAGAACAGTGTGTGGAGGAACAGAGCTATTATTGGGTCTGTATATTTGAGCAGTTTGGACCTTAAGCCAGAGATGCCAGCAGCTTTAATATTCTTAAGCCTTTTAACTGCATTTTGATTTTTGAGGAGCTGAAGGGATCGTCTGGGGAAATGTCTGCTTAATTTCTTTGACTGCTATACTGGGCAAGGATAAAATTTGGAGGGACAGACAGGCTGGCATTATTTAGAAGCAAGCAGAGCTGGTCAAGACAGGAATTTTTGTCGGTAAGAAGTGTCCCATACCTGGATAGGACAGGTCACAAAGTGGGAGTTCCATATTTTCTTAAATCTTGGAGATGTTTGAACCGGCTACCAAAATCTTGTTTTTGCTGCAACTTCAATTTCATCAGCATTATTTGCAACGAACTAAGTTTGGTACCGGTGAATGAGTCCATTCCGCACTCCATTAAGCCTTCAATAAGTGGCCGAGTCCCAAAGAAGTCTTCCCCTTCGTCTTTGCTCAGTGTCCTGCAGCGTTGCATTAGTTAGCCACGACTTCCTTGGAAGATGTCTCTTGCCAAGTACCATTTGTGTTGCTTCGCTCGTTTGCGATTTCATAAGTGTGCTAAGGAGCAAGAAGCAATTCGATACCTCAATACTGTACTTAAGGCGAGTATCTGGCTCCTTAAGTTTCCCAATATCTACAGTGACTGACCTTGTTTTCGGTCGAGGCCTTCTTCACATCGATGTCATAAAAACTGAAATATCTTATTGTTCTAGCAATTGAAGCGTAGACCAGATTATTCTTCACAAAAAATTTCTAAAAACGATCATACCAGTCTTTTAAAAACAAACTGAAATCATGTTTAGATTTTACCTTTGATCACATTTATCATAGTGATAAATGAAGCATACGAAACCTCTAATGTGGGAGTCACAGATCTCTTCAAGGCAGGAAATAAAGTGTGGTATTTACGCTACGTATGCTTTATGCAATTTACAGAGATTGCATAATCTACATTTTTCATTGTAGTCGTAAAAAAAGTGCAATTCTCACATGATGACCAGCTGCTCAATTTACACAAGCATATTGGAGATGTGTAAAACATTTTTCAATGTTAGCTGTCTCATTTCTAAAAAGAAAGTGACTGAGGAAAATGAAAGTATTATAGGAGGAGGAGGAGTGACGTCACAAAACCAGTTTAGACATGATATTTCGAGTTAGTTCTTGTTGACCTAAAAAATGGCTGTCTCGGTAGTGGTTAAAAGCAAAATCATAATATCATTTTTTTTTGTTTTTATTTACATATCAATAATTTGAGTATATTCATCTGGGGCACGACGTAAAAATTTTATACAATAGTCCAAAGACGGAAGATTTATGTTTCAATAATTTTTTGAGAAAAATATTCTTCTTTGAAGAGAAAACTCTCAAAAATCATCATCTAGAATCAACCATTTTTCCAAAGTCGCTAGATTCCGTGTCCTTTTTTCTTCCTCAAATCCACTCTGTTTTAATCCCGACACACTCAGTATCAATTATAGACTAGCGATAGATCTGCTTAGTAACAAAAAGTTCTTATATATTGATTCAGATCGTAGTCCAATATATTTCACTAGTACTTTTAATCCGTCTTATTATCTTTTCATATGCATTAAAATCACTTTTATCGCAAAGCACGATTTTTATTCAAACTTGAATTTGGTTAATGATATAGCATTTCGTGGAAACATCTCGTTCCATTTTACGGGTTAGCCGGCAACCCCTTGTGAATCCTACAGCAGCATTAGGCATTCTAGTTTCATTTCGCCATTGTTAGTGTCTTCAATATCCAATAGAATAAAAGCATCAATTTCTAGAGAATAGTATCTTTGATGTGGACAAACTGAACTTTTTTTCAATACTGAATCAAAGTCAGGCGTAATTGTGTCACCATCCACTCCAATTACGTAATATTCACTTGCATCTTCTAAAGAATATTGCATAGAATTTAACATGCACCTGCTTTTTGAAAAGGCGTAAAAAAGTGTCGGGATCAGCACTCAAAGGGATAGGGCCCAGGTCGGAGGTATAAGGGTGCCATTACTGACGCCAGCAATAACTTCACAAATTATTTTTCAAAAACAAATATTCCAGCCATCTTCTACAAAGTCAAATATTAAACACTCAATTTTTGTCTTCAACTGGTCTTGGAAAGTACCTCTCAAATTCTCATCCAGGAGTCTATCATCATTATAACTTCCCAGGAGATAGTTAGCTTTGTTAAATTGCAGCTTCAAATTAACCCTAAGATGTTAATCTAGATGTTGATTTTTACTTTTAACATCAATAATAGCATTCCTATATACCCTAGTATCTTCTATTAATTCTGTCAAAGTTAGGTTTACTTATACATTTTTATTTGGTTTCCCCCTTTCGTTTAGTAACACTGAGATTGTTTTAAAGCTTAATGTGAAGGATCCTGTAGTCTGTATAAAGAAAAATCTATAACATTTGAAGATAGGGCGAAAATTAACCTTTTAGGCCACAGTTTATTTCCGTTTTTTAGTAACAGTTCTGGCTCTTCATGATTTATAGGCTAATCTATTTAGCAAGTGTTTTTGTATCTTTTTTTTAAGTGTTGGATGAATATTTGATAGGTTTTGATTGTAAGTGTTATCATTTGTTTTTTCTTTTTATTATATTGTAGCGTACTCCTCATTTTTTGAGGGAAATAAAGAAAATAAATAAATAAAAATAAATTATCAATAGGGTTTGCTGTCTTACCATCACTTGAATGCCAAGTTAGGCTTTTTTTTACCAAACACCGTATTGGTTATAACTAGTAGGTTATACCTAAATATTACAAAAGCCTGTAGCCATTACTTTTTTTTCCAACACTAAATTTACCTAGGCTAAGATACCATCTATCCCAATTTCTACCTACCCGGGCTTTAGTATCTCCAAGCAAAAACATCATATTTCCACCTGGGAACCTATCTATTTGCTCCTTTAAGTATAAGTAAAATTCATCGGAGTCATTAGTATCTCCATCAGTTGGTTCTACAGGGCCATATACTACTATATCTGATACCCCGAACTTCTTAGTCATAAAATTAGCAATTACTTTTCTATTACTAATACCTTCCATCTTAATTAGGACTTAGCAGCTTCTTATTAATCATAAGCCATACTCACTGTCTATATACTCCATTCAAAGCGTCTGAATAAGCAAATTTTATATCACCTAATTTCATGCTTCCTATCCCTGGGATATAAATTTCATAAACTCCTAATAAGTCCAGTTCAAATCTTTTGAGATGGTCAGTCAAAATGTCGATACGATAGTCATTTATTAACGTCGTATCATTCCAGACTCCAATTTTCAAGTTTTTTAAATCATTGAAATTGTTTTAGCCTCAGGAAAAGCAGTGTCCCGGATACTACTGCAAGATAGGGATCAAAATATCTTCTGAAGTCTACACCGAAGCGTTTAAGCCGGCTTAAAACCAGACAGCAAAAAGTCCCTTTGTCCTCCAGTATGGATGGACGCCTTTTGCAATCCTAGGCCCATCTTGGTCTCAACACAGTTTTTAGCACTTGGAAAAGCTCTTCCATCATTAAAGAGTCAAAATTCCGTGCAAACAGTCCCAAGCCTATTAGGGATCAAATATCTTCTGAAGTCTACACCGAAGCGTTTAAGCCGGCTTAAAACCAGACAGCAAAAAGTCCCTTTGTCCTCCAGTATGGATGGACGCCTTTTGCAATCCTAGGCCCATCTTGGTCTCAAAACAGTTTTTAGCACTTGGAATAGCTCTTCCATCATTAAAGAGTCAAAATTCCGTGCAAACAGTCCCAAGCCTATTACTCCGATGACTATATATTCATGCCTACAAATATTATGTTACTGTAGGAAAAGTAATCCCATAATAGATAAATCAGCAGGAAAGAAGTTTTTCATCTCAAAAATACTCGTCAAAACAGACCTAGCCCAGAAAAGTTATCCATTAATCAGATTCCCTTACGAATACTATTTAGTTTACTAGGCTGTAATTTCCTCGAGGGGCGCCACTCCTAGAGTGAACTAAATAGTAAACCACTCCTAGAGTGGGAATAGGTTTAACGGCAAGGTCCCTAGTCTTGCAGTTACCATGACAGTGTTGACGCAGCCTTTTGCAAAGGCAGTTGTCCATAGATGTTAATGTTACGCACTTTTTAATGTTTAATGCTACGCATTAATGTATTCCTATAGAGCATCCTCCCACGATGGAGTTCTGCGTCAAAATACAATATAACCCATTACTAGGAGAGAGTTTGTATCTCAGGGGACGTCTAGACATGGCGGTGGGCCTTGCTGAGGTTACATTTGAGTAGTTACATATATATATATATATATATATATATATATATATATATATATATATATATATATATATATATATATATATATATATATATATATATAAAATATATATATATATATATATATATATATATATATATATATATATATATATATATATATATATATATATATATATATATATATATATATATATATATATATATATATATATATATATATATATATATATATATATATATATATATATATATATAAGGTGTCAAAGACCGTTTCTCTACCTTTAACAATTATGATAGTGACTACATTATATGGGCTTACCTTTGTTTTGGTTAAAAAAGATATTTCTCATCTGCTCATAAGAAGTGATCTTACAAGGTTCGACAACAATTTTACCATAATATTGAGCTGATATGTTCTTTGTATTGGTTCCACTTGATTTGTAGATAAAAATACATATGACAAATAGGCATATGTAGATTGGCAAATAAGATATCGGAACCTTCTTGAATTCTGCAAAAGCCTGTAAGAAATTTTCGCCAATTTAAAATCCAAAAAGGCAAACAGTAACCAAAAAGTACGAAATAATGAATATTTCATTAGACTTTTTTACAAAATTTTTTTTTAGACATACTTAATTCCAAAGTTTGAGCTTTTAAACTTGTTTTTAAACAAGTTTGTTGTAGGTTTTGAAAAGAAATCCAGAGTTAATTACGGAGCATAAAATTTGGCACGATATAAGCTAGTTGCAGGATAAAAGTAACAAATTAACTTTGATTACTCTTCTATGCAGGAACATTAGTTGTGTATTTGGCAAATTGACATGCTGTAATTCAACAAACAACATTTTCAAAAGGGCTTAAGTAATTATAACACAAAAGTAGGGCAATTTGAAAGAGAGAACATTTTGACAAGATTTCTTATTGACAATATTATTTGAATTAAATACTACTGAAATACTCCAATCTTAATAATATCTTGTGTTTTATATAAATTATATTCTTAGACACTTCCTTTTTGGATATTTTCCCTTGATATCACTTGTCCTTTCTTCTTTTCCACTGTTGTCAATTACAAATTAAACCCCTAGCCTTCACCTCATCTTAAAGTGGGTAATTGTTGAGCATGAATTTGTTGTGATTCCTTCTCTTTGCTGGTATGTTTTTCCAGATTATTGGTTTCTATAGTAATAAAGATACAATCAAGAATAGATGGGAGTAAATGATTAAGTCACCTTTAATTATTGTACTTTTAACACCCGAATTTGTTTCCCTTAGACATATTTTGAGATAGTACCTATCAGTTTTATGTTATGGTTCTTTAAATTTTCAATTTTTGAATTTTGCATCTCTTTACTGCAAATATCCTAAGACAAATCTGGTTCTCAAAAATCACTCTTTACAATTAAATTACAAAAATAAAATAAATGAAATTCTATATAGAAAGTGAATAATTCTGTTCACTTAAGGAGTAAGTTCTTAATGTTCACTTACTAGTAATTAATATTATTTTCCAAAAATAATTTTTTCGTGATTTCAATGTAAAGATCCGAAAAAAAATAATAAAATCGGGGGATCTTTTTTTTAAGCTATACAGAGGATATCAAGCTGCTCTTGGTATTTCAAGGTGTTCTTGAAACTAAAAAAGTGATATATCTTAATTCCATGATTTTCATAATGGAACGCTGGGAAAAAAAATTGTGTAGAACTGATGGAAAAAACATCAACAAGTGTTAGAACTATCCCTGCAAAAAAAAAATTGGGTTTATATATTCTTTTCAAATGAAGATCAACTTACTGTTTATTTATAAAAGTACAAGTTATTTAGCAATCCTCTGTTTAATCAAACAAGAAACAGTGTGAAGCCCATTCTTCCAGTCCTTCAGCTACCTATACAAATATATATCACCTCTTCTTACACGTGATATATGCGTGATCATTAAGGTTAATGGACTTATTCAAACCAAAGTAAGAATATCTTTAAAAAGGTATTTAATTTTCTTTAAAGCTTTTGTAGAAATATTTTTGACGTAATTACAAAAATTAAGAGTCAAAACTTGAAATATGGACGTCCAAACAAAAAAGAAAAGCAGCTTGCAAATTTGTTTACCAAATTTTTCAATTATTGAATAACAAGAAGCTGAAGGAGGCCAACAGTATTAATGAGGTCCAAACTCTACTCCTAATAAAATATTCTATAGACTATGAGTGTGAACTCCTTGAATAGTCTATAAAAACTGTCCTGGAGATATCAGTAACCATCCTATGCTAACATTGCTCAGTAGCTGCCCAACTTCGAGCTGATTTGAAAGGTGACGAAATAGGAACAACAGATCCAACAAAATTAATTTCAGTATGTAAGAAAATGCTTAATACAAAAAAATTGTACTTCAGGGTATCTTCTCTGATAAAGATATAACCGTCTAAACTTGGGTATGAAATCATCCTATCAAATATATATGAGCTATAAGGCTAATTACTCTTACCATATTAGGAAAAAGTGCTTCGTCATTGTCATAAAGTTCGTGATAACAAACTGTGAATGAATGAATGAATGAACTTTATTACTCTTAAAAGTATAAAAAACACAAAGTATGGAGTATTATAAATAAACAAAAGCGATGAACAGCGAAAAAAAATTCAAACTAACAAAGACAACTTGAACTAATTAACCAGTAACAATATGGAAAAAAAGGCTGCTAAGGGTCATAAATGTGAATAAATTTAATCGTGTTTTTACAAGAGTTGGTTATCATTTTGTTTGTCTTTAAAACAGGTAGTACACATACCCACCTTTGGGGGGCATATTGGACCTTATATTCACAAATTGTGATGATTTTTACTCCCCTCCCTTTTCTATTGGTCCCGTTGGCATGTCAGACCACAACGCAATTCTTTGGAAATCAAGAGAGTCTTTACCAAAGCCCAAACTATCCTGTGTCACTGTTCGTCCTTGTACGGAGTCGGCCATCTGTGAATACGGTCGATGGATTGGCACATTCCACTTACCCGAAGTGTACAATACCGGCCTCTTGGAAACTAAGGTATCCGATTTCAATGCCACGTTATACAGTCAATACCTAAAGATCTTTACAACAAAATCATTTGTTGTTAGTGAATACGACAAACCATGGATATCTCAAGCTATTAAATCACTAATAAAAGAGAAGTTTCACCTCTACTCCCGTGGTGATTTTATCAACGGCAAGAAATTGCGAAATCAAATAGTCTGTTTGGTAAAAAAAGCCAAGGCTCACTATGATCGTGAAACCATGCCCTCCCAATTACTTACTTCAGACCCCAAAAAAGTGGCACAACGCTGTAAAAAAAGTGGTCGGCCAATCTTTTGACAGCAGTGTAAAGATCAGCAATGATGGTGGGTCCTTAATCAGTGCAGAAGAAGTGAGTGAATTCTTCACCAAGATATGCACTACCTATCCAACTATTACGGCTCATGAAAAGTCCACCATACTTGAAAAATGTGAGCCTGATAACAACATAATAGTCAGTGAGTTTGACGTTTACACGGATTTACGGAAGATCAAACCAATTACATCTTCATACCCTGGTCAATTACCTGCCAAACTGATACGTGAATATGCAGGCTTTATAGCATTACTACTGTCCAGCATCATTAACGAGTGTTTTGCTTCTGGCTATTTCCCTTCACAGTGGAAAAGGGCCTATATTAGAATTATTCCAAAAAAGTGTGACCCTAGTGCATGCGACGATCTCCGCCCGATCTCACTTACACCTTGTTTGGCAAAAGTAACTGAGGCCTTTATACTCAAGTTTCTTCTGAAAGAAATTCATGGGCATATTGATAAATTTCAGTACGGTGGACTCCCCAAGTGTAGTACTACAATCTACCTAGTACGGGTGTTTGACTGTGTCCTCCAATGGCTTGAAAAAGGTAGCTGTTTCATCGATATTTGCGCAGTGGATTTCCTAAAGGCCTTTGACCTAATCCGCCACCTGACTACAATAAACATAGTATAGAAGAATTAACATCTGAAGAAGCAAGGGAAAATAGAGCCTGAGAGTGCAAAATATTGTCGAAAGCCCCAAAAATGTCAACAGTAAGACAATGTAAAGACATTTTAGTTTTTACGGCATCTTTCATGAGGCAGGTTAGGGCATGATGTGCATGGAAGCAGCCGAAACTTTTCCAAAAACCAAACTGAAAAGGTGTAAGATCCCAATTTGACTCAATTTCTGGTAGTAATAAATGTTCAATCAACTTACTTAAAAAACACGATACTATAATGGGACGATAATTTACACATGATGTGGGGTCGTTGACTCGCTTTTGAATAAACGTTACATGGCCACAAAGGAAACTATTAGGAACAATCGTCTGTGCTAAGCAAGACTGGAACAATATTTGGAGAAGGTTAAGTAGAGCAGGACAATCATAAGATAAAAAATCGGTAAGAAAGGCCTTCACCATCAAGGGTATTTGAACGCTTAATTTTTCTTAAAGCCCGGTGAATTTCAGATATTGTTACAAGCTGGACATGAGCCTGACGGTATGGTAATAGCGGTTTAAGCAGCTTATGATTAAAAGACTGAAGAAAACTATTAAATACACTTAACAAACGCTTATAATGATCAACAAAATTAAAAAGCTGGAAACAAGATAAGGCAGATGAAGAACATTTCTCACTTTTAATAACCTTATTCCAGAAAGCTTTATCGCTGGGGCCTGCATGCATTCAAACGTGCTCTCTTCCAACTGGCCTTATATTAAAGTTAACACTTTTGTTTCATAGAGAACACAGCTCCGGACGATGGTCGATCACATGATATCCACATACGCAGCCAAAAATTGGATTTTTGCTTAGCACGTTTTACTTCAGGATCATCGTTCCAATTAGGCTTCCTAGTATCAATCCAAACTTTATTCACAGGCACTGCAGCTTTGGGAGCTGATTTAACGCAATGGACAATTTGATAATAATAGCAATTTAGGCCAACTCTACTTAAAGGCGAGGAAACCGAAGTTTGCAGCAGGTGATATCGCACTTTTATGGTCGACAGTAAAACAGTTAGCATAGCAAGGTATAGAGGGACATTAACACGATCCCAGTTCAACTTCATATGCCACTTCGGCTGAGCCGAAAGTGTTTAGCCAGATAGCTTACAGGACAAATCACTGCTAAGAATAAGTTTATCGTCATCAATCTTCTCTTTATCCACCCTGACAATCGATGATAATAACCTGGAACTGGAAGTGATCACGTGATCCAGGCTCAATTTTGAACAGCCACTGTTATGAATATACACGAATGGGAGGCTCTTATCTGTGACGTGATATCTGCTGGGATGTGATTCTAGCAGGAGGGTTGGCCTATCGGAGGTACCAAGAATGTAACAGTTACGGTCACCAGCTAAAACACAATTTAGGTCTTTTAAAAAATGACTTTCGAGTAGAGACTTTAAACTAAAGCAACATTTAGCGAAAGATGTGAACGATGATATAAAATGTCAATCGCAAGGTAAGTGAACGCTTATAAAGGCAGTACTGTCACATTGAGTCGTTAAGATGTTATCATCACAATGAATCACTTAGGGCTTTGATGGAGAACGGGAAAAAGTCGCTAGACCACCAGAAGGGTGGCCTCTAGGTTTCTTGGCCTCTTGCGAAAAAAAATGGTGAACAGAAGATCGCTTTATGCTAGAAACGTTTGATTTTGTTAAAAGATGTTCTTGCAAGAAAACTATGTCATCGATTAATAATTCATTAATTAACAAGTCTTTGGCTTTTGTGCCGTTAATGTTGAGAGAAGCAAAACTTAAAGTAGTGGCTTGGTTCATTTTGGAGCAGAGTTCAGATTGCGTTTGATCACTGGGCAATTCATACTATAGGAAACATGAGCCTCGCCGCAGTAGGCATATTTCAGAGACTCTAAGCAAGGATTGTCTTTTGTATTGGAATGGCATCCAGAGCATTTCGAGCACTTCATCTCATTTGGAGCACATGGGCAGCGAGCTAACGAATGATAGATACTTTGGCATCTAAAACACCGTCTGGGTAGTTCTTTGTATTCCGATATTTTAAAAGACTCGTAACCCAAGTGCAGACATGTAGTGATGGCAGATTTTAATGCAGCAGAATCAAGGAACTTTAAACGGAATGTTTGAGAAGAGCCGATCTGGGTGGCCTCAACAAAACAAGGAATAGTGGAGATGAGTATACTGCTAGAAACACTATCCGGAAATCCCCTAATTACTCCAAGAGGTTTGCGACCGATTAATTTAGCAAGAATATTTGGATAGGTCGCAACAGCAGATGTGGCAAGAAAATTGGCGGAAACTTTATCCCGCGTAACAGCAACCCATCTGTCCCTTACTGGAACGGGCTTTACCGACATAATTCCGTCATGTCTGGCGAAAGAATCAAGGTTTTCCTTGAAACGGAGTCTCTTAGTTCTGGAGGCGGATATTTAAGAACGACGGCGTACAAGGGCTTACGATTGGTAGCCTTACTGTCTGAGACCAGAGAACTATTTATAGACGTTGCTGGACAATTGAGGTAAGCAAGCGATTTTAGCTGGTCAAGGCACTGATTGACTTTGGCGCTAAGGATAGAATAAACTGAGCCGGAATACTGGGGACTTCAGAGTTGGATTTGATTACGAACTCTGGAATATAAACATTTTCTGCAGAGCAGCGAGAAAAAGTAGCGATAATGTCTTATAATGAAGTATTTTTAGTAATGGTTCCCGAACGATGAGGTATAGGCTCATCTGGGAAGCAATTGCTATATAAAAGTTTCTTAGCGCCAAGAATGCCCTCATGCGGGAAAAATCACTGGCGGAATTCACAATCGACTGATGGTTTAACCTCTCATCGAGATTGTGCTGAGCAAAGTTAAAAACTGGGCAATGATGAAGTGCACTGGTATTCCAATTGTCCATGATAAGCAAATTTCGCTCACGACTCGGCATCAGTCCAAAAATAATTAAGCGAAAAAGGTATATCCACAGAGAAGTTCTGGATAAACACAATTATGAAATAATCGGAATTGGATTAATGAATGCAATGAGAATAAATAATAGCTTATCTTTCAGTGGGGCAAGTAATCCAGTAAGTTGCAGGTAATCCAAGTTTTTCAATGCCCGACTCTAGAGAATACTAACTCAGAGCCAAAATCTATAAATAATCCTTAAGCAGTAATCACATATAAGTTTATAAATTTATCTAACAAGTTTCAATTACAAGTTCAAAAGTATTTCACTCGTTATTTATTCCGGATAGGTATGACTCAGTTCAATAGAGACAGGAAGCCTAAAAACGGAATTTTGATATAAATAGATCCATCAAAGAAATTGATCGTTTGCGGATACCAAATATATACTTATAATTCATTTAGTTTTAAAGATATGGAATTTTTTTTTTCCTGTGTAAGACATTGATTTTTTTTGCTTAGAATCAGTATGGGCCTTAGTAGCAAAACTTCATTCCAGTCATCCACCTTCAAAGGGTTGTTAAGCCCGGATTTCTATTTGTAAAAATCTATATACACTTTTTAAGACTGTTAAATATTTGTTTTGGTTTATATGGCAAACAAACAGGAGTGGCAGGTTTTAGACACAGATGCAAAGACAAAGGGTTATTTGTTGGGTCATAGCTTTTCTTATTTTCGTTTACGTTTATAGAAATTAAGGCTAGTTTCTAACTCGTAATTGATAATTTTGACAACCAAGGGGGGAGACCGGTTTTATATACAGATGTAAAACAAGAGCTAAATAAATGGGTCTTAGCTTTGCTTATGATTGTCTAAGCTAATAGAGTGCCAGTTATTATTACTGAGTGTATATTATAATTAATTCTACTACTAACAACTCGCTACAGTGCCAAGCCACCTGAGGTCAACCCAGCTACGAATGATACTCCTCCATTTCAATTTATTCAAAGCCTCGATTTTTACACCCTCCCAGGAAATTCGCATTTCCTTTCAATCTCTTATTATGACCTCCTCCCATCCCAGACGAGGATGACCTACTTTCCGTTTAGTCCTAAGTGGTTAGCCAGAAGGGATAATCTTCTTCAATGTGTCATCCTTCATCCGCACAAAGAGCCCTAGCCATCTCAACCTTTCTTTCATTATCGCCCTGGAAAATTAAATTGAACCAAATTTTTTATAAAGCTTACTGTTTGAAATATGGTCAGTCAGCCGGTTACCCAGAACAATCCATAGTCAATTTTTCTGTAGGATATCTATCACATTTTTATTTGCTTTTTGGAGCACCCATACTTCAGGGCCATATTTGATCACTGTCATCATTGCAGCTTCTAGTATTCTAATCTTAGTTTAGAGACTGTATTCCTATTCTTCAAAATTTTCTTAACAGCAAAAAATACCCTAAGCCTTGGCTATTCTACTTTTAACAGCTTCACTGCTCCTACCGTCATTACTAATAATGCTACCAAGCAACATGAAGCTGAACACTTGATTGATCTTTTCCTCACTCAAATTTCAAATTCTTAATTTCTAATTCTAAGGTCCATCGTAATTTTTCTATTTTCACAATGATAAATGCTATTAAATGGGTCAAAGACTGACCAATTTTGTTTCTAATATTAATAATTTTTTCAAGAAAGGACTTGCTAGCCTTACCATGTTAATTAGAACCCTTATTGTTAATTTCCCATCAGTTTTTATCTTTAACAACTTTCTTATACACTTATGCTATTTTCTTGTAGAAAAACAATACAAACACTAACAATAACAATAGATAAATAAAGTCAAGTAGCGTTTGGTTACTAATAAACCTTGATTTCTTCAAAAAGATATTGCTGGGTTATGAAGTTTTAAAATAAATGAATGGCTTTTAATCAGGCTTCAGTTGACTCAGGCAGGATTAGTTGATTAATTAAGCTTTGGTGAGCTATAACCAATCTCTTAGTTCAGTCCTTTATAAATATTTTAGGCCTTAACTAAGAAACAAAAAAGAAATATAAAAAGTGTACTATAATTAAAAAAAAACAATTAAAGATGGAGAATATTTGAAGAATTACGAAACAATGGGAGGAAAACGAGTTTAGAGAGAACAAAGAGGTACTGGATTTACTGGGAAAACAAGAAATGACCAACAGGTAAAATTGTAAGGATTAGAACCCATCGAAGGAGATTTGGGAGGTGTTGAATTGTTAGTTGGATACTGAAGACTTCGGAAGATCCTCTTAGCCTTGCAGAGAATTTAGTTTCCTTATGGGAGGAACCCCTTCGGGAAGCCATGAATGTTGAATGGTTCCTAAATGTAAAGCTGGTAGACCAGCTCCCATCACTTTACCCAGGCTTTGCCTTATGAATGTTGAGTCTCAGAAAAAAAAAACTCTCTTGAAGCACCAGTCGCTACATATCTCTTTTATAATTTTACACAGTAGCCACATTCTCTCTGCTTACCCTGTATTGGAATTGACATCCATTTCACCCAAATAATTGTCTTTGAGCCTAATATTAGATTCAAACCTTCATCTGGTATCGAAGTTTTTTTTTTCATACTATTATCCCACAGAATAGGAACCAGAAAAACTTATTTATGGCCTACTCGCATATTTATCCGATTTTCACCTACCTCAATGATTGTAATGAGCCCTTGAATTTTCGGACATAGATAAATTTCAGGTTTTAAGGGAGAAATTGGATTTCAATTGAGATTCACGATGGTTTTCATCGTTGGAGACTAAAAGGCTAGATTAGCCAGTCCCCCTTGACTTCTGGCATTGTTTTTCAGTTCGTACTTCAATTGATATTTATGATTGTTTTCATCTTTGGAGGCTTAAAGACCAGTTGAAATAGTCCCTTGGATGTTTGTGATGTTTATGTTTTGGATGTTTCAATTATGCTATTGGGTCTCGGGAACTGAACTCATTCAGATTAGGCCCAAAAATTCAGTGTCTCTTTTTGTCTGTTACATATTCCTTTTCTTCTATACATATTTATCTAAAATAAAATTTTATTTTTAAGCTAAACGCTGGTAGAGGCTAACCTGTTTTCATTATAATGGGGCAATGCAAATTGAATTTGGAGTTGCCATATATTTTATTAGCCCACCCCGTCAGTCAATCGCGGAAAGCTTGACCTTACCTATTTTCTTTATATACAGATTTCTTATGTTAGTTTTGACTTCAGATAGTGATATTGAAGTTGACAATGGCATAAAAAAATAAGCTATCTTTACTACGTGAATGCTGATATCATCCCTCAACTCTTGTAGGATTAAGAAAAGAGTATAAGAAGTTTACCGTCATTTTAATATCCACTAGAACCAATTCCCTTTAAACAGACAAATTAATAGAAAATTTAATAGTAGCACCGATTGTGGCATATCGGGAGAAATAGTGTAGTACATACTCCCCCGAAAGATAATACGCGTTTCGTACCTTCACTGATTGTAATACCAGTATGGGCAAAAATCGCAAAAGTCTGGGACAACTTGACCGTGATATATTTTTCTAGCACAAACAGTAATGGCACTGGTGGTACTATTCTACGTTCATTAAAACTATTAGGGAATCGTACAACCATAGTCACAAACAGTCAGCATCGAGTCTAGTCATATTCACAAGCAATCACAGTTGAATTTAGTCGGAATTAAAAGTAGTCACAGTTGCAATCTCAAATAACCTTAATTGCAGTCACAGTCAGTAGTTTTTGGAATAAATAGTTTTCATAGTTACAAGTATTTGTGGTCGCAAATAGTCCAATTTGAAAGTAGCCATTGTTGTAAATACAAGTAGTGACAGCCGTAATCAAAATTAGTCGAAGTTGCAAATGATCTCAGTAGCCTTGGAATGTAGTCGCAACCTTAATTGGTGACTATCCTGGTAGTCAGTAGATATAGTCAAATTCTAACGCTTGAGAGTGGTCACAAAAAGCACTAGTGGCACTTCAAAATAGGCATGGTCATAATTAGTGAGAGATGCAGTTAAAACCAATGTAGTAGTATTCTGAGAGACTCACATGTTGCCAACAAAGTAGTTATCTTAAAATTTATATCACTATTGAAAAGGAAGTTTTGCATATTAAAGGATAGGAGGGTTATTTGTCCTCCAACTATTTTTTAAGATGCCCTAAGACTTTCAGCTTAACGCTTAAAGTGGTTCTTATGATATTGGTGGTGGGCCTTTTTCACAATCAATATGCGCAAAGTTTGTTTTAATTTTCTTCTTCATATCTTGAAAGTAGTCTCACTTAAAATTAGTTGAATTCACAAGCAGAGTCACTAGTTGTTGCAGTCACAAGTGACCTTACTTGCAGTTGCAAGTAACCACAGTCTTAACTGCAGCAGTAGTAGCATTAGAAGTGGGCCTAAAGGTTTCAAGTTAGCACCATTAGCTAGTATTAATATACTGTATATTCCATCTATTGTTAGCGTGGGAGAAAAAAAAGTATTTTGATTTTGCTCAGGATCCCCTTACAAATTTACCGAAGCTTCATCTCAACAACCCCGTGCTCTTTTGGATGAACCCCTGATTAAACAATCCCCCTTTCTCAATAATAAATCCTGTGTTTAAATTATAAAAAGTTTTGTATAATTTACAACCCTTGAACCAGGCAAGTGATGTCAGAACATTTAATTACCATAAATAAATTTGTTTTTATTTTGATTAGTGTTTGGAAAGGGACATCTAAATAGGGCGTTGAGAATGGGTTGCCTATCATCTAATCACTTTCGAAAAATTCCAAAGAGGAGCCCTTAACACCTTTAAGGCTTATAAGATCAACCATCCCAGAGACATTGGTCATACACCCTTTTGACTACCAGCATGCACGATATTTGTTTCAAAAGACAAAATGCAAATAATGTCTGTTGATCCAGTTTAACATAAAAATTGATGTGCTTTAAAAAATTCTTGTGTAAAACTTAAGTTTGTCCTGAGATACTGCAGTTATCTGCATTGTTTTTAATAAAGTGGCTATATCAGCTATTCCGTCTCTGACCTGTTAAGACCAATTCATTCTCTTAAAAGGATTAATAACCAGTTTTTGAACAAGCGTGGAAAAAGGATTATATTCTGAATCAATTAGAGACTAATTATTCTGTTGCAACAAATATTACCTGAATGAATTCGACCGGCTAACAATAGCCTAACGCGCGTCTGTACCTGCCTTGATGTATTTTTTGTTCATTTATTAGCCAAGATTGATTGGAAGATTAAAAATTGTAGTGAATTTTCTATGACAAATTGGAAAAAAAGGAAAAGAAAAATTGAAGCTATTATAAAAGTAGTGCTTGACTGAGATTGATTAAAGCTGTTTGCCGTGTTTATGTTTAAAGCTTAGATAAAGCTTTTTAAGGTAGGCAATTTGCAATTTTTGGTTCCCCTTCAACCCCTTTTTGGTGCTGTATTTAGTGTTAAGAATGGTTGGAAAAAGGAAGAAGGTCAAACGGGGAGATAAAGCTATGGCGATTATATCGGCATCTGATAATTCAATGTTGAATGACTCCAGCTCGTCCGATTCAAGAAGAGTAGAAAATGTTTCACTGAGGTCGTTAGCTGATAATATTAGCACAATTGTTGCCAAAATTCAGTCAAATACTGAAATTCTGATTGATTTATCTGGATCAGTTAGGTCCATTGAATCCTGATTATCACACCTTGAGAATTCTGTTGCTACCTCCCAAAAGGAAGTCTCCGAATCAAAACCTAGAACAGTTACTGTTGAAAGTGAGTTAAAAATGATAAAAAATAATTTATCTCTATTAGCGGAAGAAAATGTTCGTTTAACATCTGAGTTATCTTTATTGAAAGGGAGTACTATGAGAATAGAAAGCAAAGATACTGAAAAAAAAATTATTGCTTTGGAATGTCCCAGTTAATGATGTAGAATCAGCAAAAAAAAGTCTTTGAAAAAGTAACTACTGATTGAATTGGCTTGAATTTGGATTTTGAATATTCAGTGGTAGACATTAACCGTGAAATTTTTTTTTTATCAAAGTGAAAGTTGCAAAAAAAGAAGCCCGAATTCTTATATTGAAGAACTTTAGGAGGTTGAAAAACAAGTCAATTTTAGAGCATTCTAATATCTTTGTGACGGATGATGCCCCGCAATCGGTCCGAGAAGTTCGAAGGAAATTATTTGCTGTGAGGTTAAAATTACTCAACAGTGGAGTTAATCGTGGTGATGTTTGGGTGACGAAATCGATCCCGCCACTTTTGTATATACGCCAGTGTCCAAACACTGAGCCTCTAAAATTGACTGTTGACAAAGAAATAAAGATTTTTTGGATTCAGTTTTGGCCCATATCCCTCATAGAGTTGATATTCATAGGGGTGGACTTGGAAGTTCTATGGAAAAGTGAAATTTTTTCCTTTTTTCCTTTTTTCAGTTATTTTCTGTATTTGATTAGTTTGAAGGTTTGGTTGGACGCGCGAAGGGATAATTTGAATGAAATGAAGAGCAGTAACAAAATTACGAGTGAAAAAAGTTTGTTGTATGCTTTTTTCTTTTTTGTTCATTTAGTTGTAGTTTTGAGAGAGTGGTTGCTTGGTTGTTGCATTTTGGTACTTACAATGTCTTTGGATTCCCTTGTTATTTTCCCTTTTGTATTTCATTTTGAATTATCTGTGAGTTCTGATGCTTTTATTTTTCAGTGGGAGAATCATGAAGGGGAGGGTACTCCTTGGCGTGAGGTCAATTCACGATATTGGTTAATCAAGCTCATGAGATCCCTGCATATAGACTGGAAGAATTTGAAAGAAAATCAGCCCTCTTTTGTAATGTATTCCAAACACTCCTAGCCCATGATAATAATGAAATTCTAAACTCTATTTTAGTCCCCCAAATAAATATTTGTTTTCTCTTGAATTAGCTCATAAAAACCAAAATATGAGGAGAATATCTGTTTGGAGCTGTCATGGTTGGAGGAGTGGGCAAGGTGCGACTGAAAATTTTTTATTTGAATCGGGTACGGATATTCTTGGGGTTTGTGAAACATTTTTAGATGAAAACTCGGCAAATCAAATTAATATTAGCGATTTCCAATTCTTTCACGTAAGCAGAAATAAAAAAAAGCAAGGTGGTTTAGCAATACTAGTTAAAAATTATATTCCAGCGTAACTGAGAGAAGAATTTCTATATCTGAATACTGAGAAGGTTTTTGAAAGCTGTATTGTTGAATTTTTTTTTACCAAATAATGACAAATTTAAAATTGCTGTAATTTATCGTCCTTTCTCATCTAGCATGGCAGACTTTATTGACAAATTTGAAAAAATGTTAAGCGTGATATCAAATCGTCGAATGCCATTTTTTATCCTTGGAGACTTCAATATTGACTTGATGGGATGCTTCCCATAAAGCCCGCAAAGGATAGACCAACATGTCCTGCAGTTTTTACAATGTAACCTTTCACATGGTATGAGCCCAGTATGTTTTATTCCAAAACGAATTACAAATTCATCTTTTTCTCTGACTGAGAACATTTTTGCACCTTATCTAAGTGAGGCTACATTCGTGGTTATGGAAGATATGTCTGATCATTGTATTTTAATGTCTGACTTCAGAGCGCAAAAGATAGCTAATAAAGAAAACCCAATGAAAAGGAGAAATTTCTCAAATGTAAATATAAATGAACTGAAATCTAATCTTAGCGATATAGAGTGGAGTGAATTTTATAAAGAGAATGATCCAAACACATCCTTGGATGTATTTTACCGAATTCTGAACCAAAAATTGAATCTTCATTGCCCACTTAGAGCTACATACCGAAAAAGAAACTCACCCAAAAAATCTTGGATAAGTCTATCGCTTTTAAAATCTATCAAGGAAAAAAAATTGACTCTATAAGATAAGAATGAAATACCCCTCAGCTCATAATGTACAGCGATTCAAAAATTATAAAAATTTGCTGGTTAAAATTCTTAGAACAACTGAACAAATTTATTATGAAAATTCATTTAAAAAGTCGGATTCACCTCGGACTACATGAAAATTAATCACGGAAAAAATTGGAAACAATACTAATACATCACACCCTGAAGTGATCATAAATGAAAGTGGTGTTGAATTGAAGGGGAAGGATGTTGTTGCAGATTATTTTTGTAAATACTTTTCCCATTTTAATGCTACTGCTGATCTCGAATGCCCTGAATCTTTATTTGGTTCATATAAAGATTATCTACCTTCATCCGAAAATTCTAGTATGTTCCTGGCCTCTTTTACTTTCGGTGAATTCCAGAAAGTAATTACGAATTTACAACGTGGCAATTCCCTAGGTCTAAATGGACTCTCCACAAATATTTTGAAAGAACTTGCTTGTGTAATCCATGTCCTATTGCATCATATTTTAAACACATCTATATTATCAGGGTTCTTTCCAGAAGTATAGAAATCTGCACGAGTTATTCCAATTCATAAGAAAGGTGATAAGATAGATGTAGGCAACTATCGCCCAATAGCTATTCTTTTCTCCAATATCTAAAGTTCTAGAAAAAAATATTCAAAAAAGAATTGTATTGTATTTTAATAAAATGAATTTATTTATTAAAAATCAATTTGGACTCAGGTCGGGTCATTCCACTGAACAAACTATTGCTGCGCTAATCTTAGAGATTAATGATTCACTAAATGATGATAATCATCTGTCTACTCTCTTCTATGATATAAAAAGGCATTTGATACCCTAAACCATGAAATCTTGATGGAAAAAATAATAACACAGGTATTAGAGGTAAAGGCCTAAATCTAATAAAATCTTACCGGAATGATCGAAAAATTCAGGTAGAAATAAATGGACATCTGTCAAGCCATATCGTTATTGATGATATTGGAGTCCCCTAGGGATCAGTAATGGGGCCATTACTATTTTTGATACATATAAATGTCCCCCCAAGGTGTTTACCCCATGATAACAGCTTAGCAGTAATTTTTGCAGGTGATACGGCCGTGAAAGTAAAAGCTAAAACCCCATCTTTGTTGGTTGAGAAAATGGTGACAGCAATGAAATCTTTGAATAAATGGTTTGCATGTAACTGCCTAGCTCCGAACTTTTCTAAAACTGTATTCATGATTTTCGGGTGGTCAGAGCGGGCGATAAATAAAATTACCATAGACGAGTTAATTGTAAATTAAAGTAGGATAATAAGAGTACATTCATTTCGTTACCTTGGATTATTCTCGATGAGCTTTTATCTTTTCGTAAACATTCTGATTATTTGACATTGAAACTTGCCCATCACTTAGGTTGTCTTCATAGATTGAAACAGGTGTTTCCTTTTTCCATCCTTAAACCATTCTCGAATTGTCTTCGAGAACAGTGCCTTGTGGGAGCCCAAATTCTACCAGAGGCGGTAAATGAAAAAGAAAATCCCCGAAATAAAACTTCCAGATAAATAAGAAGTAAACCTAGCGTTAGCGTTGCCTCTTATACCACAACGATATAATTTAGAGTATAAAATTTGGTGTTTCAATGAATTAAAAAGTCTAACAAACTTGCAAAAATATAGCAGCAAGAGTCAGTCTTGACTCAAGAGCAGAATTTTGGAAATTTATAAGAGTAGGACAAATATGCTCATTTGACTGGTATGCCTAGAAGTCAAGCTGAAAATCATGAAAAAATCCTTAGCTTCTAAAAAAGAAATATGACGGGAAAGCATAGATTTCATGGACGACACTAAAAGTGTCAGTCGATAATCTTATGGATCACTCTGAGGTCTTCCTTTACAAAAGAAAATCACTACGGCTCGCTTTAGTGAACTGGAAAAACATTATTCTCAAAAAATATTTTCGCAAGTATTGTAAAGCACGGGGTTGGCTGATCTCAAATCACAAATAACTTTTAAAATAGGTCATATAATTCAAATTTTAAATCCAGTGAGCCCCTTCTAAGTTTTGTAGGCTCGGGGGGGAGGGAGAGGGGGTAGGGGGTTGACATCCCCAGATGCCTAATAGCTGAGCGTTTTAATAACACTGAAAAAAAAGATATCTCAAATCTTTGTTTGGATGTTCATTATGGGAAACGATGGTTGCGTGGGAGGAAAGAGGGGTTGGCTGAACTCAAATCGCAAATAACTTTTAAAATAGGTCATATAATTCTAATTTTAAATCCAATGAGCCCCTTCTAAGTTTTGTATGACCACCCATTCTATAATCCCCGTATATACCCCCAAGGCATATCCTATAGCCCTTAACCCAGGACTCAGGGGGGTTTTGTAAGCCCTGATGGTATTGTTATGTGTTAATTGGTCTCAGTGACGTGATTATGTAGGCTCAGTCAGAATCAACCCATCTCTAAATAGTTACCTGTAGAAATCTGGGGAAATTAAACAGGAGTGGGTGTGCGTAAGCACTGGATGGTTCGCCCCCAGCCCCCCATTGCACTTTCTGAAGGGTTGAGAAAATAATATCAGCATCGCCGGTAGGGACTGTAAAGCCCAATGCCGTATTCTTTACCTTTTTGTACTATTACTTACAAGCCTTGCCCTGAAGGCTGCGGAAGGTAGTTATCCTCAAAGACATCAGTTTTGGACTCAAATTTACTTAACAAATTGCTATCTCAAAACTTTGATTGGGTATGTTCTGGGAAAAGCTGGGTGGGAGGGGATGATTCCTCTCAAATCAGTTTGACTCTTAAAAAGGGCACCTTAACTTCAAATTTTAAATCATATAAGCCCCATCCAAAGTTCATCTGGGGACATATAATTTTTAAGTAGAGGAGGGGGTGATTATTTTCCCTTCTTTACTTTTTACTCTTAAATAGAAACTAGATGTTCCAATTTTAAACCAAATGAGCCTCCTCTAAGGCTTATACAACCATTCTTTCCATAAAAACCTTAAATACCCCTAGGGAATAACTTACATCCCTTATCCCCAGACTCCGATGATTTGTTTCCACCTCAAAAGCCTGGTTATTCTATCTTTTAACAATTTCAAATAAAATGGTTATCTCAAAGTTTGTACTGGATGCATAAAAAAAGTATAACGTTTGGGGGAAGATGCCCTCTGATCACTTTGACTCCAAAGAAGGCACAGGAAATCTTATAACCAATGCAATAAGCCTTCTCCGAAGTTTATATGACCACCCTTTCTGTGAGAACCTCACATGCCCCAAGGTACAGGTTTGAACCCTTGCCTGAGTACTGTGGATGGGAGGGCTTCCTCAAAGACAAAATTTCTAGGCCTTTCAATTACGATGAACAAAATGGTTGTCTAAAAATTTGGATTAGGTGTTTTTAGCGGAGTGTTGGGTACGGGAGGAGTGAAGGTCGAGGGATCTGGTCACCCTCTATTCACTACCAATTACTAAAAACGGCACTAGCCCATTCAATTTCCAATAGAATCATCGCTTTTTCAAGTTTCCACGACAACTCATTCTATACCAATATTTATATATATATTTATATATATATATATATATATATATATATATATATATATATATATATATATATATATATATATATATATATATATATATATAAATATATATTGTGCGAGAAACGTTCTTTACTTAGGCAACGTTATTAAGCTGCCTATGAAATAGGACTTAGTGTTTGAAATTGAGGAATGTTTAATCATGAATGTAATTTTAAAAGATCTAAAATTGTTAAAATGAAACCATTGGAAATTTTAAAGGGATAGTGAACAAAATCAAAAGACACCGTGTGCTTCCATGCTATTAATAGGTGTAATCTGCAATATCATGGGATTGGCTAAGGGTATTAAGATGGAACTTTCAGACCTAATATTACTAATACCACTGCTGCAGCCGCTACTATCACAGGTTGCAAGTAAGACTTGGGCCACTTGTTACATCAACATCTTGTGACTCTGACTGCAAGAACTTACAAATAAAACTACTTCCGCTTTTGGCTAATTTCTGAAAATGTAAAAAAAAATTGAAACACTCAATGCCCATGCAGATTATCGTACCCCCATTAATATCTTAAGAACAACTTAAAATATTAAGCTGAAAAGTTAATGTCCTCTTTAGAAGTAATTTGATTGCAAAGGGTCCCCTTGTCCATTTTACATGCTTATATGATCCAGCTCCTCCTCGAAAAATATCGAAGGTCTGATCAATGAATCAGTCAATCAATATTTATTAATTCAAATTAAAAATATACAAAAAAATATTATGCTCCAACAGAGAGCAGAGCTCGTAAAGCTGGGGCATCACAAATGCATAGAAAAAAAACACATCATCTCGTCATAATATTAATTCCAAAAAAAGAAATAAAAACAAAGAAACTAAGACAAAATAACATAAAGGTAGGAGATAATAGAGGAGGCCACCCCAGCGTGAGAACACCACAGCAAAATACATACTCAAATCTATTATTACTCAATCCCCACATCAAGGTAAAGAAATATTTTTGAAATATGTTTTTTCAAAGAAAATCGACTTTATTTTTGAAAATCGACTTGTGAAACTTCGGGACATTTCTACTAAGTTAAGTTTATTTACAATATGTAGAATCTGGTACCTGATTGAGAATCTAGCTCTTTCTTATTTGATCGGCGCAAGGCGACACTTCTTGGAGCGGATGCAGTGGGCAGGAGAAGTGAGAGTCCCAACTATACCCAAATCACGGAAATAATTTTGTTGAGGATTGGAAATCATAATACCACATTGCTGTATGCACGTCCTTCAATTGTTTGAGATCAAGTTTATTGATAAAAATAGATAAAGTTTGGGTTTCTGACAGATTTTTAAGTCTCGCAGGGCGATGAACAAAAGTACCCAGAATTCTAATTGCCTTATTTTGAATTATCTGAAGAGGTTGCAGATGGACCATAAATGTGTTGAGATAAACTATGGTGCAATAATTAAGATATGATTCAATTAGAGAATGGTATAAATATATACCATTATAAGACAAATTCGACCATTAAATATTATAAGACAAATTAAAATGAAGATATCCAGGAACCTTAAAACTATTTAAAGGCATAACTATATTTTTGCTGGATGAATTCTAAATGTCTTTTTATGTAGTTAGTTCAATCTCTTGTCAGTTATGGCCCAACTATACTTGTATAAACATTTGCTTCCATTTCGATACTACTCTTAAGATTTTATGACAAAACAAGGTGATAAAGCAAAATTTAGGATAAAGTAAACAATATGTTCACTTCCTAAAACCAATAAAGACGTTTAGCCTTCCAAATCAAAGACTTATATATATTACAGTAGTGTTTGAAATATCCAAAGAGAGCAGCAGCTGCACTTGCTATTGACTTAATTGACTTGTAAGATTTCCAAGGCTTGTTTTTTTCTAGCATTTGAGTAGGTTTGGGGTCATCCATGTAGTAAAGGGAATGAATCTTTTGTTTCTGAAACCACCAGTGGATGTAGTACATACATTACCAAAAGAAGTTTTGATATATTTATAAGGCGAGTCAAATTAAGAAGAAATATCAATATATTTTTCAAATATATACAAAGGGTATTAAGCAGGATATATAAAAATTAGCTCATCTTTGCCAAATTTAAGAGCAGAAAAGCTCAAAGTAGGGATCCTCAACACACTTTTCAAATTCAACACCTTCCTAACATTTAATACAGAGAAAACAAGAAAAATGTCTGATAAATAATCTTGTACTACAAATTTTTAAAACAAATTAAGAGAGGAGAAAATTCTATATATCAAGGATGCTGTAGTCATAGTTTCACGTTTTGGAATGCAAACTACTGGTAAAGTTACCTCTTTGAGCAGAAATGATAGAAAATATACCTTAATTGAAGATGCAACAACAAATAAATTAAGGTTGAAATCAACCAGTATAATAAGCTCACAGAGGCTAAATCATATCGATTCCAGAAACTCACCGATAATTAGTAGAAATAAAGGATTGGAGCTTCTTGGAGATCGGTGTAAATTAGCAGTAATAAGGTCTTTCCCTTCAAAATTTATTTCAATATCTACGAAATTCAAAGTTCCCTTCCTTATCCTTTGATAGATAACGTCTGAAAACACACGAAAAATTTTGGATAGAGAGAAAGCAAGACCACCTCTTGTCGTCTTCCGTCAATTTAGCCCTTCCATCCCATACAAAGATATATCCAGCAGAGTCTTATCGCAATAATCTGGATAGTTTCACATCGATCAACAATGTTACGTAGTGTATCACCAACTATTAGCCCCAGAAGATAAAAAAAATATCAGAGATCCTGATCATCAAGCTGAAATCTCAGAAAACTCTAATCACGTTTAACAAATCTCGTTAAATCAGTTATATATATATGCCTGCTAACGGAATAAGAACAATTTCAAAAAATTTTTGAACCGTGACCTACAGAATCATTTTAACCATTAAAAACATTTATTTTGCAGCTTCAGAAGAGATATAATAAAATACCCAAAACTAGAATTAGTTAGATTTTTGGATTAGTTGGAATTAGCTAGAATTAAATTATATTAATTTAGCGTGATCATTACGCAATTCAAGAAATTAAAATTTTTCATTGTTTTGGAAAACTAAAACTTTTACTTTCTGAGTTTTGACAGATAAACCCTTCTTATTTTAAGAAATTCAATTTCTCTGTAATATCAGAGTTTTAAGACTTGATTTTGTATATTGACAGCTAAGCTCAAAGTAAAAAAAAAAAAAACTTTTTTCCACAGTTTACGAGTTCCGAGACTTTTAATTCTCTGATTCTGATAACTAACTCTTTAACATTTCAAGATCTTCAATTTTTTTTTTCAATTTCAGATCTCTAAGGCCTTTTGATTTTCAAATTTTATCAGATAATTTCTTCCCAATTAAAAAAATCCAGTTTTTTACAATTTCCTACTTTTAGATTTTGGATTTTCAGATAAGGTCAGTTACACGCTTAAATTTTTGAAAATCTTCAATTTGTCCTATTTTTACAGCCCTAAGACGTTTAATTTTCAGATTGGGACAATAAAGCCGTTCATTTTCAAAAAATTGGTTTTTTCACGGTTTCTGATCTTTGGCTTTTTTTTTCCCATAATCAGAGTTGTAAAACTTCTAATTTATAGATTTGATTGCGAAACTTTATATTTTGACTATATACTAACTTATATACACTACTAGCTGTTGGGGTGGCGCTTCGCACCACCCCAACACCTAGTTGGTGGGGGCGCTTCGCGCCCCCCAAGCCCCCCGCGTGCGTAAATCGTTAGGCGCCATATTGGTTACTTGCCATTGTAGTTGTGTCCCTATGCCCCACCTGTGAATATAGATACATATATATATATATATATTATATATATATATATATATATATATATATATATATATATATATATATATATATATATATATATATATATATAAATATATATATATATATATATATATATATATATATATATATATATATATATATATATATATATATATATGTTTTTAACTACGTAAAACTTGCGAATATACAACATTCTTTGCTGTTATATTGTCTGTGCATATAAATAGATTGTCAGGTTTACCAACTCTTGAACATGCAACATATATTGGTCCATGGGAAAACAATCTGTATTCAGATCTATACCTCATGATTCTAATGATTGCCCTTGAGCTTTGTTGATGGTCATTGCTAATCGACCATTCCCTGTGTCGCCGTCGTCATTTATATACCCCCCTGTGCCCCCCGGCGTCCCCTTTGTAGTTGTGTCCCTCTGTCCCGGTCGTCATTTATATTCCCGGTGTCCCAGTCTGTAATTTCTCTTTGAGTGTCCTGGGCGTCATTCATATTCCTTGTGTCCCGGTGTCCCGGTCGTCATTTGTGTCCCGGTGTCCCGGTCTGTATATACATTCGTTTTTGAATTGGTCTTTTTTTTAGTTTTTAGTTTTTTACCTTTTTTTAGTTTTTTTAGTTATACCTTATGATTCTAATGATTGCCCTTGAGCTTTGTTGATGGTGATTGCTAATCGAACATTCCCTGTGTCCCCGTCGTCATTTATATATCCCCCTGTGCCCCCCCGGCGTCCCCGTTGTAGTTGTGTCCCTGTGTTCCAGTCGTCATTTATATTCCCTGTGTCCCGGTCGTCATTTGTATCCCGGTGTCCCGGTTAGTATATACATTTGTTTTTTAGTTTTGTTTTTCTCCTTTATTTTTCATTTTTTTTTTTTTTTTTTTTATTGTTTAGTTTTTTTTAGTTTTTTAGCTTTTTTAGTTTTTTTATTAGTTTTAGTTTTTTTCTTTTTAGTTTTTTTTTGTAGTTTTTACCTTTTTTTTAGTTTTTTTAGTTTTTTTACTTATGTACTGGTCGTCATTTATACTCCCTGTGTCCCGGTCGTCATTTGTGTCCCGGTGCTTTGTTGATGGTGATTGCTAATCGAACATTCCTTGTGTCCCGGTCGCTTTCTCTTTGAGTTTCGTCATTTATATTCCCTATGTGCCGGTGTCCCGGTTGTCATTTGTGTCCCGATGTCCCGGTCTGTAATTTTGTCAGTCAAAAACATGACATCAGTCAACACACAAACATGACGTCACCCGACAGACCCACACACACACAGACAACTTATTTATATATATATAGATATTCACTACCCTAAGCCGTGCGGAAAAATATTCGTTTGATTTTTTTTCTTTTCGTTTTCCCTTACTTACCATAGACCTGTTGGTCCCTTTCAGATTTTATCCTTTGTTTTACTAAAAACATATCCTCAATAATCGTCAAAGGCAACGCTCTTCGGCCTCTTCATAGTTGCATCAAGAGCTGCAGCCTAGTAGAGGACAAAATAAGGCCCGTAGTTGCCAAAAATTCAATAAAACCTGTTTAGAAAACCGGTAAATGGGACAAATTACACTTTTAACATAATTAAGAAAGCGAAATATTATCTAAATTAGTCTTAATAGTAAAATGTTTTTTAAAACAAATAAAATGGTATTTCAAATTATACCTTATGACTATATAAATGACGTCGAATCAAAACAAAATGCAAACCATTGGAACCACCAAAGCCTTAAACGCTATTCACTGAGCTTACAGCCCCCAGGCTTGAACATAAAGAACGATTACTCTTGTTTCTGAGTCGCACTGACGAGTCATTTTTTCCTTTTCCGCTGCTATCGGGGCACAATAAATCTTAGAGAGCTATCCGAGGGCTTATTTTAAAGGAAATCCTACTTCTCTATTCTTTTTAAATAAGCAATAAACTAAACAAAATATGTAAAATAAAACAAATTTCAAACAAAAAACTGCATCTTTGCGTAGAAGATGATGACGACGTCATAGTAAAATTATATCTTGACTTCAGCTGCAACTGGCGACCTTTCTTTAACATATCCAGTTAAACAAAGATTAAGGCTATTTCTTGTGTTTAGTATATATTCATGATATTGATTGGGAATCTGATTGGGAATTGAAAGTTATAGTAAATATTTCCAATAGTGAAAGGGGATCAAAAGAAATGACATTCTCCCTCCCACTCAATTTGAAACCAAAATATTCGCTGTTTTTTTTAAATAGTCTAAAGGAGAAATATATATATATATATATGCCTCTTGGGTTGACATAGCCATTTTGTTGAAACTAGTCTATATGCCAAGAAAAATAACGATGACATAGCCCATACACCCCTCGCCCCTCCATAAGAAATGCCTCTGTGGTAAGAGTTCAAAGCTCTGAGAGTCTTATATTGTTGGTATAAGAGACTGATTATCGGAAAAAGTAATTGTTTAATCATGGTACTCAAAAACGGCTTAGGATATTAAGCTGAATTGATTTATTTTTAAATAATCATAATAAAAATATTCAACAACAAAAATACAACAAGATGCAATAAGGCCCTGGAGGGATTGTGATGGCAGCCAATTAAACAAAAATTACTAGACAATAAATCAACTGAACTTAAACAACAACTTAAATTCATTTAAACTATAATTAATAATATCTATTAAAAAAAAACGTTCATTCTTTAAGTTGTAACTCCTCACCCCTCCAACAAAATTTCTTTACTCTTTTTTTTAAATAATGGTTGGTGTTCAGCCGCCTTAACCCTATCAGGGAGTGAATTTCATACCGACTGGCCAAGTTTTTAATTAAAAACCCATTTCGTCTACCATATTCTCAGTCAACAGATTAATAGTATTTCTTATATGATAACCATTCAAATCATTATTTTGTCTATACAAATCTAAAAACACAGACGGAGACACTTCATGCAGACACTGGTAAGTAAACACAGCAGCCTGGTAGTCACGAACTTGACCCACATCCATCACCCTTATAATCCTAAACATGTATTAATATTCTCTTTAACGTATCCACCTATAATATGGACTGCCTAATTCTGTATAATCTGAACACACTTAAAATTCGTAATAAAATTACTAGCCCGTAAAACACAACCGTAAGATAAATAGGGGCTAATAATCGCATGAAAAAGAAGTAACAACACCCGAGCAAGTAAAAAGTGCTTCAGACGACGTAGAATTCCAAGGCCTCTTGCAACTTTTGATGCCCCAATATCGCTGTGACGTATCTAAAACATGTTACAATCCAGGTGAAAACCTGAATACCTCATCCAATCAACTTGTTCAAGGGATTTGCCATATAAAAATATTCGCCCTCTCAGATCTACGGGTGAGCCAATTCGACAGAAAGCCATAAGATTTGTCTTTTCCACATTAGTCAAAATACTTATAGTTGTAAACACATTTAAATCATTTTAACCTATATTTGCTTAACGAACCGTGAAACCCATGAATCAAGCTCAACAGCTTGACTCTAGTTCTCCACTGTGGAGTGAGATAGTCAGACAGTCAGACATTCCCATCTTAAAAATTTTCAATTATAATGGACGTAACGTTATTATAAGCGTGCCAAGCTGGGTAGAACCTCGACAGCTTGACTCTAGATCAGCACTGTGGAGTGAGATCGTCAGACATTCCCATCGGAAAAATTTTCAATTATAATGGATGAACGTTATTATAAGCGTGCCGAGCCGGGTAGAACCTCAAGAGCCTGACTCTAGTTCGACACTATGAAGTGATATGAAGTCATACAGTCAGACAGTCATTCACTGATCTAGCTTATGCCCACCGCTTAAAGTACGGACATCAACATGAGAGGGTGTAGCATAAGTAAACAGGTTTTTTGTTCTCACTCTATTCGACTATTTGTCTTGGCTTTTTCAGCAATTAGCCTTGAATTGATTTAGCACACAACTATTCCATTTTAATTCAAAAAATTCATAAAGTCTTAATTCGTAAAGTCATATTCATCAATTCGGCCTAAGGTCCACACTTTGGGTAAAAACCGCAGAGCTCCAAGATTTCTTCTTTATACCATTTGAGGAAGTTCTCAATTCCGTTCAATCTTTCCTTACGTCATCTTCTCACCCAAACCAACAAAGACCTTCTTTCTGATTGACCATAGATGGTTACAAGAAAATAAATTTCTTGGCAATCTTTCATCCACAGAGTGTGTCCTAGCCATCTCAACATTTCTCTAATGATTGTCCAAAAAATTGAGATCAAACAACAATTTTACTACTGCGTTATTTTGGATATATGGTTAATCAGTCGGATGCTCAAAACAACTCTTATGCAATTTTTCTTGAAAATATCAAGCAAATCTTCCTCCATTTTTCCAGCCCCCATTCTTGAGAACCATAATTCACCACAGTCTACACTCTAGCTTTTAATATTCAAACCTTGGTATGCAGACACATCTTTTTATTCTTCCAAACTTTTTTTTTCTACTGTGAAAGAACAGCCTAGGCCTTGGCTAATCTGTTTTTAACATTCTTCTGCATCTACCGTCGTACTAATAATGGTACCCAGATAAGTGAAGCTGTCCTTTTGTTCAATCTTGTCAATTTTCTTGAAATACACATAAAAATTAGAATAGTCGGAAGTTCTAATGAGTGTACTTCTAAGAATGACGCAACCCGCTCTCACATGCACAAGCGTGTATCCTTAGTAATTTTGCTTATTATTCAAAAACAGGATTTAATGGAAATAGAAAACAGATTCTGTGCTGGCTCTCTATGAGATTAATACTTTGGGAGTTTTTGTTTACTGTGTCTGGACAACCAGGCTGCTTCCTAAGGAATGGAATATTCAATACTATTTTATGCCGCTTAGCAATTTAGGCAAAATTTTGTCCTTTTTAGCTTTTTTGTGGCAATAGGTGGGAACTTCCTATATTGAAGGATCAGAAGGGCTATTAAAAAAAGATTAGGTGGTGCAAGGGGCGAACCGCCACACCAAATAGCAGGATAATGGTAGTATATTAACATTTTCCTCTCTAATAGCTACTAACTCCTAAACTTTTCTATCTAAAGAGACCCTTTTTATCAATCCCAGGTAGCAATCTAATTTTATGTTTTATACGTATATCATATATCAACCATATATAAATTTTTCTCTTTAAAACTGACCTATACGCAAAAATATAACCATCTACTCTAGAGGGTCATCTTGGAAATTCGTCTGGATTAAACACGTACGATCCAAAACTGATATTCAAAGACTAGAGTTTTTATTTTGTTCTTACGTTACTGTTCTCTTCCGATTATGCTTATCATTGAAATGATGGTAAGATTTATCAGAATCTTTGCTTTTTGTAACCTTTTTGAAGCTAACAGGTGATTCTATTTTTTCCCCGGCTTACAGTCCTTCTGTACGGCTGTTCTTTAGAATTTCCTTAATTTACTCTTTATTCAAGTTTTTTTTTAGCTCAGCCTATTTTTATTATTAGATTTATGAAATTTTATTGTTTTTTTTGTAATTTGAAGATTTTAATACTTTTTTTGAGTTCTAAGAGTGTGTATTTTGTAATTTCAGAATTTTAATGATTTATCTTTTGATTTCAAGTTTTAACTGCGTTTTGTTTTGCAATTTCAAGATTTTAACACTTGTTTTTTTCTTGTTTTTTTAGAGTTTTAGTGAATATTTTTTTTTATTAATTTCAAGATTAATATATTATTTTATTTCAACTTTTACATTACTTATTTTTAATCTTTTTAAAAAATAGGATTCAGGGGAGACCAGGTTGCCCTCCATTGACTTTATACTCTCAAAAGGGGTATAAGAACTTCAAAGTTCAAATCAAATGAGCCCCATCTGATCTGAAGTTTAAACAGCGATCGGTTCCATAAAGACCTTGCAATTCTTAGGTTTGAAGTTTCCCTAGCAGATCTTAAATTATTTTCGAAGGAAAATTGAAATTTTACGTAATTTCATTGACATCATAGTAATTAAGAAAACCAAGAAGCTCGGTTTTTAACAAAATGTATTTCTATTACAATTTGAGATCCTTTAGAACGCTTATATCGATTAGAATAAATTTAGCAAAGTTGAAATTTGTGCATGATTAGTTTTGTTAGGTATGTTTAATTTATCTTTGAAACAGAAAGGTTTTTGGAATATTTTACTTATTTCACAATTTTCTGAGGACTTTTGTAGCAGATTATATTAGTATGTTTTTTCTGCTAAATTTAAAAGTTTTTAAATGAATTGGTTTACTACTACCGTAGGCTGCAAGCAAACATTTTATTTGAACCGAACTGCTTTTCCATTTACAGAATTTCATACAAAACATAGAGATATAAACAGGTATAATATTTAACCCTTTCACACCTCAACACAGAAAGCTTTGACAAAAATGTCTCAAGCTGGGCACGGGATATCCAAACAGGTTTATTAGCTAATCCTACCTCATTAAATTTTTATATTCCTTTGGTACAAAAATGGCAACCGTAGCCATGTGGTAACGCTGGGTGCTTTAGTAGAACACTATTGTGCTCCAGAGCCGGCACTTGAGTATGGTGGAAGAGAGTATATAACTTTGAATACCGCCCTGCTTTTTTATGACGATAAATAAAAAGGTGAAATAGGGATTAATTCCTACAATAGACAGTTTTTTTAGTATTACTGATGATTGCGGTCACTGCATATGCAATCAAAATTCCTAGTATTTTTTTTTAATTTATCACTCTCTATTAAAAGGAATTTTCTCTATTTGAACCTTTTAAGGGGGTAAAGAAAAAACTATCCTTATCGTTACAGAGTTGAAGTTTGCACTTGGTGCACAGTATGTAGCTGGCGCCGGCCTTTGCAATTGTATCTCCCAATGGCTGCTGTTCCAAGGTAGTATCCAACGTGGGATCCAAAATTGTTGCAGCAAACCCTTGGGTTATGGTTACTAATAGAGTTACTTAGGTGAAATCACCAAAGCAACTGGATAAAAATTATGTATAATGGAAATGAAGTTAGTTATTCTATTGCGAAATAATCCTTTTGTTTGCTATTAATAATGCTACTCTCCTTGGTCTTGTATTTAATCTCATCCCTGGTTGACTTTATAACATCTTAATACCCCGTTAGCAACTGGTTCATTTTTTTAGAATAATGTGAAAAATCAGATCAATATTTATATTTCTTGAGCCCAATTCTATTAAAAAATTTGCAAATATATGTTATTTTTTAATTTCTTTTGCCTCCCTCAACCATTGAATATAACCTCTGTTATCAGATATTGCCCTGCCATATCAAATTTTACATAATAATCAGGGTTAAAGAAAATGTGCTCAGCCAACGCCGAAACAAAAGGTTCAGGAGGCCTGCTTAATTTTAGAGATGTTTATATTGAATTACGACGTTCAATAAGACTTTCAACAAAATGTTGGTGAGTTCTGCCAATGTAATACTTCCCAAAAATCAGGGAATACTATAAACTTCACTAGCGAAATCTCAAAGAGTCATATCTTTCCAGATACAAGATAACTGCCTCAAGGTCTTATTGACTGAACACATGTATCAATATTATATTTTTGTAAAACCTGTTAAATTTTCCCCCCAAAATCGGTATATATGGTAATGAGATAAAACTTTTATACAAATTCAATTCTAAAGACTGTGAAACTGCAGTTGTCTTAGCTTATATTAGTATTAGTATTATATTTTGCTTTCATGTGAGTTTTTTGCAAGCAGGTTTTTCGTTTACCAATGGAAGTGGCAGAATTTTTCTTATTAGCAAACTTTTGCATTGATTATATGGAAACGTCCGCTATAAGTAGGTTTAGGTTTTCTCCTTGTTTCTGAAGCAGATTCATGGATAACTTAGTTTTTATTGGGAAACATAGATTTTAATCACTAGATATTTTCCGTGAACATTTTAAATGGTTTGGACAAACATAAAGCATTCACAGATGGGTTTGAAGAAGATAATAATTTACTCTTCCTTAATATTTGCTAGTCAAAAGAGACTTTCATTTCCTCTTCTCAATGTACAGAAAAGTAGCAAACAGTGAAAGATATTTGATTTTACATTTATGTTACCCTGTTTCAGTGAAAGGAGGGGTTGTAATTTTTCTAGTGGAGAGGGCCCTTAGAATTTGTCCTAAGGAATTTTTGGATTTAAAATTATTGTATTTAAGGGAAATTTTTTTCTGTTATGGCTACCCAATTAAATTTATAAAGGATTTAATAGAAAAAGGACGGAATAAATATAACACTAAAAACAACTACAGTTTCACAGTCATCAGAATTGAATTTGTCTACAAGAGTTATATCTTAAACATATGTGTTAGGTTGGGGGACAAAATTTAAAGGATTTTATAGAAACATATCGTTGATACATGTTTTCAGTCAACAAGACCTTTAAGCAGTTTCCTTAATTCTGGAAAGGATAGGACTTTGGGCACTTGGGTATTGGGGCTTAGAAAATTTTTTGCTCTTGTGGAAGTTCTTCAGTTGCAGAACTGACCAACAATTTTTTGAAAGATATATTGAGCATTGTAATTCAATAGAAAAATCGTAGAAAATAAGCAAGCTTCCTAAAACTTTTGTTTTGGCATTGGTGGAGCACTTTTCCTTATCTCTGATCTTTATGAGAAATTTGAAGATGTAAAGACAATTTTAAATACAGAGATCATACCTGACTTGCCGAGGGAGGCAATTGAAATTAAAAAATAAATCTTTGCTAATGTTTCAATAAATAGGGATAGAGGAAATTAAATTATTGATCTAATTTATAACATTCTTCTAAAAAATAAACCATTTGCTAACGAGGGTATTAAGATGTTACAAAATCACCCAGGGATCAGTTGAAATACAGTACCAAGAAGAGTTACATCAGTAATAAGAAACAACAGGAATATTTCGCAGGAAAATAGTTTACTTAACTTCCGTTTTATATAATTTTTATCTAGATGCTTTGGTGCTTCCTTCGAAGTAACTCTATTAATAACAGTAACCCAACTGATCTGTTGTGACAATTGAAGTTTAATATTGGTGGTGTTTTTTTCTTATGTTTTTTTTTTTAGCTTTTTTAAATTACGCTGAAGTTCTTCTACGCTGAAGACCGCCTAGCTTTTATAAAAGCGAAATATCCTCGTCGTTTTGGTTTTTTGTCTTTTCGCTACTGGTCGAGGTCCGTTTTGTCTCTTATCAACATTTATTTTTTTCTCTTTGTTTCTTTGATTCTCTCTTTTGAATGATGGGTCACATCACCTGGAGTAAGGCATAATGACATAATGCCATAAGATATATAAGAGAATACATATTGTACGGGCCTTTCAATTACATAGAACAAAATGGCTATCAAAAATATTTGATTTGATGTGTTTTAGGAAATTATGGGCATGAAGGGGGTGTTAGCGACCATCCAATCACTTTTGACTATTAAAAAGGGCACTTGCCCTTTCAATTACCAATCGAATGAATGGTTTTTGAGGTTTCTACGACAACAAATAATCATCTCAAAATTTCTATTAGATGCATCTTGGCAAAATACGAGGTGTGGGGTTATGCATTCTCCGATCATTCTGAGTCTTAAAAAATGCTCTAGAAGTTCTGGTTACCAATCCAATGAGCCCCTTTTGAAGTTTATAAGATCACCCTATTCTATATGTACCTTAAAGATACCAGGTCGTAACTTACAACCCTTACACTGAGGGCACTGGGAGGTTTTCACCCTCAAAGACATAATTTCTGGACCTTTCAATTACATTGAACAAAATAGATATCTCGGAATTATGATTGGATGTGTTGAAAAAATGCTGGGCGTGGGAGGGGGTTACTTGCCGTCCATTCACTTTTGGCTATTAAAAAGGGCACCAACCATTTTAATTTCTAATCGAATGAAATATTTTCGAAGTTTCTAAAGAACAACTGGCCATCTGAAAATTTCTATCAGATTTACTCTCCGATTACTCTAAATCTTAAAAATACTACCCGAACATCTGATTACCAGTCCAATGAGACCCTTCCTAAATATACACGAGACCCCTTCTATATATACAGTATATGACCCAAGAGAATAACTTACAGCCCTTCCGAGAAGGCTGGGGGGAGGTTATGCTTAAAGACATAATTATGGACCTTTCAACTACGATGAACAAGATACCTACCTCAAAATTTTGAATTTGACATTTTTCGAGTTTTTTGTGTCAAAAAATAGACGTCTTAAAATTTCTATCCGATAAATTCTGGGAAAATAAGAAGTGTACAAGGGGTATCCACCTTTGGATCACTCTGAATCTTAAAAGGGCCCCAAAACATCTGATTGGAAATAAAATAAGCCCATTCCTGAGTTTTTATAATAACGTTTTCTATATATACCTTATATGCCTGCAGGGCACTACTTACGACCTTTGCCCTGAGCACTGTGAGGGAGGTGTGTCATTCTAAAAATATAGGTTCCTGATATTTTAACTAAGTTGAGCGAAATGACCTCAAAATTTTAATCGGATCTGTTTGGGGAAATAAAGGGCGTGAGAAGGGGTTTAGTTGCTCTCCTATCAGTTTTAGCTATTGAAAGGCCACTAGCCCTTTCAATATCTAATCAAATTAGCTCTTTTCAAACTTTCTGAGACAATAAAGGGCCATCTCAAAATTTCTATCAAATGCGTTCGGGGAAAATACGAGCTGTGTGGAGGGTTTCAACCCTCTGATCACTCTGAATAACAAAAAGGGACCTGAAACTTCTGAATAGCAATCCAATGATCCCCTTGTGAAATATACACTATCAGTCTTTTTATATATACCTTATTTGGCCCCAGGGCATGACCTACAGCCCTTGTACTGAGGGCTCTAGGGGGGATTTCATCCTCGAAGACATTTGTTCCGTCCCTTTCAATTACGTTGAACAACATGAATATCTTAAATTTGGATTGAAAGTGCTTGTAAAGACGGTGGGCGTCCTCAAATACGAAGTTTTCGGACCTTAATTCTTACAATTTCCAATCGAATGGGCTCTATTCGAGGTTTCTGAAAAAAAATTGGCGATCTCAAAATTACCACAAGATTTTACTCTCTGATCACTCTGAGTCTTAAAAATTGCACTGGAACTTCTGATGACCAGTCGAATGAGCCCCTTCAAAATTTACACGACCACCCTCTCTATAATACCTTATATGCCCCAAGACCATATCTTACCGCCCTTGCCAAGATGACTCTCGGGGAGGGGGGCAGT